>NC_066574.1:1936399-2013899 GCF_024679095.1 Eriocheir sinensis | reverse complement strand
ACTAATGGAGTAGGATATGTGTGTTTGTGTGTGTGGGGGGGGGGGGGGTTGTGTGTGTATGAGCTGTATTCATAAACATTTCGGCGCCCAAGCACAAGGTGGTAGTTTGACCCTTCCTCTGTACCATGAACCTAAAAGAACACTCTTGAGAACCCGATAAATCTCCTTTTTGACCTTTAAAACTAGTTGATGTGAGAGGCGGAAGCGTCTGACAAATGCGATTTATGTGTGTGTGGGGAGACCAGCCAGTACGCGGAGACAGTGAAAGGGTTGGTGGAAAGGGACAGACTGAATGAAAGGACAGTTTAGAAAGTCAGAGGTGAGGTTAGGTAGAGGTCATAGGGCGATAACCTCTGTTGGCTTATGAAGGGAGAGAGTAAGAGTAGACGAGTCTCATTATGTGTAGCCACGCTGAGGACGCCGCCAGTCCCAGAGATCGTGTAAAACTACCACTAGCATCACAAAACAGTCCATGGAAAGCCCAGCAACTTCTACGAGAGGCTTTTCAAACAGGCGAACTGAGGGGCCGATACGGGCATTAGTGGGTATCATGAAAGCCTTAAAAAACGGAACATATAAGAAGATACGTTTGAAGAAGCTGAACGTTGATTTTCCGGATCGTTACACCTTCGTCTGGATCCTTAGGTTTCAATTTAGGGACAGCATGCGATATTCAAGGGTATAATTCGAGCCTCCAGAGTTAGTGGGTATCATGAACGTGCCAAAAAACAGAGCATACAAAAGGATACGTTTGAAGAGGCTAAACGTTGATTTTCCGATTCGTTACACTTTGGTCCTGACTCTTATGCTTCTACTAAGGGAGAGTATGTGATTTCAAGCTTGTAATTCGAGTCTCCAGAGTTAGTGGGTATCTTGAACGTGCCAAAACACTGAGCATACAAGAGGATACGTTTGAAGAGGCTAAACGTTGATATGCCGAATCGTTACACTTTGGTCTGGACTCTTATGCTTCTACTAAGGGAGAGTATGTGATTTCAAGCTTGTAATTCGAGCCTCCAGAGTTAGTGGGTGTCATGAAAGCGCCAAAAATAGAACATATATAAGAAGACGCGTTTGAGGAAGCTGCACGTTGATTTTCCGGGTCGTTACTCTTTCGTCTGGACTCTTATGCTTCTACTAAGGGAGAGTATGTGATTTCAAGCTTGCAATTCGAGCCTCAAGAGTTAGTGGGTATCTTGAACGTGCCAAAACACTGAGCATACAAGAGGATACGTTTGAAGAAGCTAAACGTTGATTTGCCGAATCGTTACACTTTGGTCTTGACTCTTATGCTTCTACTAAGGGAGAGTATGTGATTTCAAGCTTGTAATTCGAGTCTCCAGAGTTAGTGGGTACCATGAAAGAGCCAAAACACAGAGCATACGAGAGGATTCGTTTGAAGAAGCTAAACGTTGATATGCCGAATCGTTACACTTTGGTCCTGACTCTTATGCTTCTACTAAGGGAGAGTATGTGATTTTAAGCTTGTAATTCGAGCCTCAAGAGTTAGTGGGTGTCATGAACGTGCCAAAACACTGAGCATACAAGAGGATACGTTTGAAGAAGCTAAACGTTGATTTGCCGGATCGTTACACTTTGGTCTTGATTCTTATGCTTCTACTAAGGGGAAGTATGTGATTCCAAGCTTGTAATTCGAGCCTCAAGAGTTAGTGGGTGTCATGAAAGCGCCAAAGCTGCACGTTGATTTTCCGGGTCGTTACACTTTCGTCTCGATCCTTATATTTCTACTTCGATAAACTGTGGGCGGGTTAGAAATTGCTGCTGTGGGTTTATTGAAGTTATCCGTGTTTTAGTATACAATAATTTTGGAGGGTATATAATCACCCTGACTCATCAATAAAACGAAATCTGGTCAGACTCGTCAATTTATCATGCCCGAGTTACGTAGACAAAAAACATATGCACCAACGGCACACACACACACACACACACACACACACACACACACACACACACACACATGGAACTAAATTTGATTCACTTTTTTGTTAATATCTTTCTCTGTTGTCTTTGCCGGAACTGTAATTTGCGGGATTTTTTTTGTTTCATATGTTTCCTATCTTCACAAAACACACACACACACACACACACACACACACACACACACACACACACACACACACACACACACACACACACACACACACACACACACACACACACACACACACATATATATATATCTCTAGCCAAAGAGTAGCTCCACACCGCCATCCGCCCTGTCTCCTCTCCACCATTCCCCAGCTCAGTCTTTTCCTATTTTGGCATTCTTCTGCCGTCCCTAACCATCCCCCGACTCCTTTTGTTCTTAAGCGTATCGGCACCACAGCTCACCTGTTTGAAAAGCCTCTCGTAGAAGCTCCCAGTATTTCCATGGACTGTTTTGTGATCCTGGTGATAGTTTTACCCGACTTCTGCATCTTGAACGTGAAAAAGCATCCAAGTAAACCCTGTAAACCTTCTTAGTGACCATGTAAAGTAGTCGTAATGGGAGCCCGATACGTTTAAGATTATGGACCTTTGCCCGTCACCTCTGAGTACCAACATATAGACTGTGGCCATCTTCCCGTCCCTGTAGTTCTTCCTTCTGATCCCCGGTCCACAGGAGATCCCATGGTGAAGTCTGTTGATGGAGACCTGCAGCACAAAGCCTCAGTCGCCCCCTGCTGGAAACCAACTATTCAGAATTTAATTACGTACATTGAAATGTTTCGGTTGTCCAATTGTTGGCCAAGACGAGCGTCGGCAAAAAGTTGAAAATCAAGTGTTCAGGATCAGAATTGACTATTATTTGGAGAATGGAAATGTTAACTCGTAGTATTTACCTCTCTGTTTGCTTTCTTGAGTGTGTGTGTGTGTGTGTGTGTGTGTGTGTGTGTGTGTGTGTGTGTGTGTGTGTGTGCTTCCGGGTGTCAGCAACAGGGCTCCCACTTTTGGGGATTTTGTCCCCAGATTGGGACTTTTTCATGCATTTAGTGATAATCTGGGGATTTTGGCTTTTGGGGGATTTTCTGGGTAATTCTGGTCGCCTTTAGTGACAATTTAGGGATTTCCAGCTGGAGAGAAAGACTGAACCCAAAAAAACATAAGTAGTGAGTTGAAATACAGAAATCGGCATAGTTATTGGGTGCATGATGTCACTACCTTGTGCAAATATTCCAGTTGAAAGACTTTTTAGCACACTGAAAGCAATTAAGAATGATCACAGAAACTCACTGAAAAGGGAAAGCATTGTGGGACTACTCCATGGAAAACTAGGTATGGCTTCAACTGGGTTAACTGCTAATAAACTAAGTGTACATGATCACCCAATTAAGGTTAAAGCTTATGCAAAATGTCAAAAGCAATGCAACAGACACTAAAGCTCATGAAATCATTGCAAGCACTAAAATCATAATAATGCTTATGAAGTGTAAAGTAAATAATAAGCAACATATACTTTTTGTATGAGTTATTTTTTACTGTATTTTTTAACAGTGCAAGTTTTGCTGGAAAAAGCAAAAGTATGAACTCTCAAGTGTTTTTTTATATTGTGATGACTGAGGAAATGTCAGACTGCAATATCTCAGGATTCTCAGTTATTTATTGATTTTAGTTTAGTCTATTAATACTATTTATAGAAGATAGAACGTGATGGAAAGCACTCTAGTCTATCTCAGCTGCTAAGGAATCTCTTTTTTTTCATTTTATCCTTCTGTTAAGAATATGATAGAACTTTACTTATGCCAATAATATATTCTGTATACCAAAGTGTAAAGTACACAAGTAACACCTATATTTTGTATGAAAGTGTTTTCTTAAATTACTGTATTTGTTAATAGTGCAATTTATGCTAGAAAAGCAAGAATATGATCTGCCAGTGTATTTTTTCGTATTTTGTTGACAGGAAATGTCAACAGCTAATGCTCAGGATTTTCAGTTATTTATTGATTTTAGTTTAGTCTTTGTTTATATGTTATACTGCTAGATGAAAATCACTCGTCTATCTCAGCTGCTGAGGGATCTCATTTATTTGTCATTTTGGCATTTTATTAAGAACATGATGAAAATTTAATCATCACAAGAAAAACTCAAACATTTTGTTACAAGTTCTTTTTTGTTTCGAGGAAAATCATTGTCAAAAGGGAAAGAAAAGTGTATTATCTGTATAATGATAAAAAGTAGACTTCTGAAATACTTAAAAAGCAAATTTTTCCTATTATTTCTTTTTTTTTGGGGGGGGGGGATACTGTAAGTACATGTGTCAATATTTGTAAACTAGGAACTTTTTGTCCAATCTAGGGATTTTTCAGCACGAGTCTTGGGAATTACTGATTTGCCTTTGTGGGAGCCCTGGTCAGCAAGCGTGATCACGTGCGTGTTGTTTTCGCTTGCTATTGGGCACATGATTTTCATTGTTTATTCCTCCCTCAACTCATCAACTGCTGCACCAGTACATTAATTCATTGCGTCAGGTTGTTTCCATCACCAGGTTGCAGGGTCAGCCGCCGCCACCTGCCAGGCAATGATAACTGGGCGGCCCTCCGCGGACTGGCCAAACCTAGAGGCCCCGAGTGGGCGTGGCTGCCGTCGTGGCGGCTCCGCTACTACTTGTGTAATGAGCTGGGAGTTTCGTACCCAGGTAGTAGTAGGGTGGCGCTAGAATACCTGGTCACAATTAATGTCCCTATGGTTTGGCGCCTCGGTGATCGGCAACACGTTACCCTTCCCTCGTTGGGCTTCGTGGTGCAGTGGTTAGCACACTCGGCTCACAACCGAGAAAGCCCGGGTTCGATTCCCGGGCGGAGTGGAAAAATTTGGGCAACTTTTCTGATACCCTACGCCCCTGTCCACCCAGCAGTGAATGGGTACCAGGTATTAATCGGGGTTTGTGTCCCGTCTCCTGGGATATGTTCCCTTTTCCTATAATTCCTTCCCCTTCTGTCTCCGGCATATGACCACAGATGTTGCGCCGACTAAACGAAACTTTCCAAATTCCCTTCCCTCGCCGCTGACTAGTGCCTCGGAGAGTCTCACTGCGACACGCGAGCCACGGCGCTGAGGGAGCCTATAAAAAAAATATTACTGCAAGTTTTGAAAATGCGGTTAATCCAGTGCATTTTGTAAGACTACTCTGTTATGAATGTTTGATTTCTTATCGAGCACCGGGATAACTTACAACAGAAACTAATCCATATTCCCTTATACCCTCTTGATGATTTTTTGTTTGTTTGTTTACAGCAAGGAAAGCAGCTCAAGGGCAAAACACAAAGGCAACAACAAAAGAATGACGATGCTGGTTACCTCTTCCATAAGGGTTTTGGATAGTGTTGGCAGTAAATCTGTAGATAAGTAAAGGTTTGCTGAGATGACGAGGCAAAGTGCTGAGATCCGCGTTGAACAATCTGCAGAGTCTTCCCGTCAGTGTCTTGTTAGTGCCTTGGATGAATGAGAAGTAGTCGTGTGAGTGTTGCTAAAATGCTCTAGTTTCATCAGAGTCGATATTTTAGTCTGATTTTAATGTGCTATTTTGAATGAGTCTTCTCGTCAGTGTCTTGTTAGTGCCTTGGATGAATGGGAAGTAGTCGTGTGAGTGTTGCTAAAATGCTTCAGTACTTCGACTTTGTGTATAGGAAAGAGAGTTCAGGATTTTTGTAAGTTTTGTAAAATGCTTCAACACTTCGACTTTGTGTATAGGAAAGAGAGTTCAGGATTTTTGTAAGTTTTGTAAAATGCTTCAATACTTCGACTTTGTGTATAGGAAAGAGAGTTCAGGATTTTTGTAAATTTTGTAAAATGCTTCAATACTTCGCCTTTGTGTATAGGAAAGAGAGTTCAGGATTTTTGTAAGTTTTGTAAAATGCTTCAATACTTCGACTTTGTGTACAGGAAAGAGAGTTCAGGATTTTTGTAAGCTTTGTAAAATACTTCAATACTTCGACTTTGTGTATAGGAAAGAGAGTTCAGGATTTTTGTAAGTTTTGTAAAATGCTTCAATACTTCGACTTTGTGGATAGGAAAGAGAGTTCAGGATTTTTGTAAGTTTTGTAAAATGCTTCAATACTTCGACTTTGTGTATAAGAAAGAGAGTTCAGGATTTTTGTAAGTTTTGTAAAATGCTTCAATACTTCGACTTTGTGTATAGGAAAGAGAGTTCAGGATTTTTGTATTGGAGAGCAGGTCGTCGCTGAGGCGGTCCACGAGGCCACAGCATTGTTCCCAGCATGCCAGGCCGTGAGTGCTGCTACAATCATGACGGCAATCTTCCTTTACACTCGGGAAGAACTTGTATCCTCATCATTATGCATTCACATATTTAAGAAGGGCTAATTCTTGATGCTTACCCTTCGGCTTCTTCAGAGATTCTCGCATTAATCAAACACGAACTTGGTAATGCCCCGCCCCGGAACAAAAGAAGACGCCTTGATTTGTTCGCCGGCAGAGCTCTCTTCCCCTTGGAGATAAATAATATAAGGATTTCCATAATTCGGTGTTGTGGATCGCGGAGAGTTATGAGCGAGGCAGCCTGCACGGGGTAATGGCCAGGCAGGAAGGCACTCCGAATAATGGCCAGCCCGATACCGGCACGTGATTTATGGACCAGAGGAAAAAGTATGTTCTCTTTGCATACTCTGGCCACAGCCTGAAAGTAAGACGAGGAGGAGGAGGAGGAGGAGGAGGAAGGGAAGGCAGAGGAGAGAGGAAGAAGAGGAATTACACGGGGAAAGACAAGGCAAGGAAGCAACAGATGGAAAAAGAAGAAGAGGGAAAAGATGGGAAAAATAAGGAGAAAAAATATATAAAAAAATTACCAATTGCAGTGTTTAGGAAGGAGAAAAATCGGGTAATGTTCTAGAGAGAGAGAGAGAGAGAGAGAGAGAGAGAGAGAGAGAGAGAGAGAGAGAGAGAGAGAGAGAGAGAGAGAGAGAGAGAGAGAGAGAGAGAGAGAGAGAGAGAGAGAGAGCGAGAGAGAGAGAGAGAGAGAGAGAGAGAGAGAGAGAGAGAGAGAGAGATATAGAGAGAGAGAGAGAGAGAGAGAGAGAGAGAGAGAGAGAGAGAGAGAGAGAGAGAGAGAGAGAGAGAGAGAGAGAGAGAGTCATGGATAGATAGATAAATATAGAAATAGAGAGATAGATTGATAGACACATAGATAGAGAGAGAATGAGTAATGTATGGATGGAGAGAGAGAGAGAGAGAGAGAGAGAGAGAGAGAGAGAGAGAGAGAGAGAGAGAGAGAGAGAGAGAGAGAGAGAGAGAGAGAGAGAGAGAGAGAGAGAGAGAGAGAGAGAGAGAGAGAGAGAGAGAGAGAGAGAGAGAGAGAGAGAGAGAGAGAGAGTCCTATAAGGTGCAATTCGAGAATATCAATGTGGGCCAGCGAGTGCCACCAGCAGCTGTGCCATTGTCGAGTGCCAAGAAATCAAGCTCCTCTGGGCGGCCATGAAACTTCAGCAACTCGGCCAGGCCACGGCTCGGCTCGTCGCATAAAGGAAACTGGTCAATGGAAACAAGAAAAGCAGGAATATATCGCATTTGCATATTTCTGAGTGACTGTAAATCAGAAAATATAATGTTGGTTCAGTTTCAGATTAAAAGAAGGCGCGGTGAAGTAACCAACCAGCCGGCGCAGTGCAGCGGGTCAAAAAAAGTCACTCTTAGGACCGCTAGACTCGACCACCGTTCATGCACTCCACCGCATTTGGGTTTGTCGCTGTGTCCACTTAATCTTGCTTGGTCTGTCTCCTTCTTATGTCACTTGCAAGGGTCAGCGTCAGGTCGTCCCACCGAGCTGAAGCGAATTGCCAGTAGCACCGTGCGCCTCATCGGTAGGTCCAGAGGCTGTACAGGAGCGATAGGACAGAGTACAGGAATACGGTTGTGATCGGAGGAGCCCAACGGAGAGCACAGTTTAACAGAGTATAAGCCGATAGGTTAGTAGAGGTTATTAAGGGGTCGAGAGTGTTGGGTGTGCCTCCTAGGCGGTCGGGAATACGTGTCTATGGTGCTCAGCCAACTGCTCTAGATCGTTCAGGAGAGCAAATTTGTAGGCTTGTCGTTGTAATGTCGCTATATGTCTATTTCTTCTTGCTTCCGCTGTGTCCCTCTTATGTCTCTGAGACGAAGAGACTCTTGGCATGCTGACCAGACGAAGTATTCACTGGGTTTTTTTTTCCCACGTTAAGTAAACAGTTATGCGCCCCACAGTGGACAGAAGCCGTGTGTGTGTTTGTACAAGTTCTTCACTGACTCCGAGACACTTTCTGGAGGGCATTTCCGACCATGACATTCAAGCGATCAGTGACTGTTTGTCTGAGATTTTTTTGTTGTTGTTTCTGTTCATCGTAAAAACTGGCGGACGTAGATCCAGTTGGTTAGTTGTATGATTTTTTTCCTTTTCTTTCGTCCCGTTACCTGATGTAAAGGCTAGACAGATGAGGACCTCACTCATGCAAAGGAAATATCACTTGAAAATTAGGGCTACAGCATTCTGAGCTAAAAGATAAAAAAGTTGTCTCAAGAGTGTGGAGTCGGGTATATAAAAGGTCGACTCCGAGTAGAGGAAATTTTAAGTTTGCGACTCCGACGGCGACTCCAACTCCACCCTCTCCCCCTTCCCCCTCCTTCCCCTCTTCTGCAGCACAGTGGTAGGCAAATCAAACCTAACCCCACCACACCCAGCCACACCACACCACACCACACCACACCCAGCCACACAACATCACACCTGTCATAAAAAAGTCCTAATCGGAGATATTTTTACCGACTCCAACACCGATTACGACTCCACACCCCGACCCATGCTACAACAACCTCATATATCGGAACAGTATAGCGACAGCCCCGTTTTGTTGTGTTAATATCATGCAGGTGACGAAACCACGTGGGCAGTCTGGGGCTATGTCTGTCCAAGTGACCATATTGTGTGTGTGTGTGTGTGTGTGTGTGTGAAGGCGTGGCTGCCCCGATCCGACCTGACCAGACAACAGATAGACCATGACCACCTTGGAGGGACAACTATCACCCGCATCAAGGCACATTCTCCCTCTCTCCCTCACTTTCATTGCGGGTTTTCTAATGTAAGAGTAAATGATTGGAAGGTATTGTTGGGCCGCCATATGAAGAACCGAATATTAAAGAGAAGATGGCGCTACTATAAACACTTGCCTGCGCCATGACGGGCCCATCCATCCATCCAGGCCCCTCAAGCAAGCCTACCGGCGCTATAGGCGTAGACGCAAAAAAAAAAAAAATGAGAGATATCAGGGTTGTTGTTTTTTGTCAAGATTTTTTTTGTATTTGTGTGTTGTATTTTTTTTTTCTTTTTTTCCTTATGGTTTAGGAAATACCAAGACTCTTGCCTTTTCGATTCTCTCTCTCTCTCTCTCTCTCTCTCTCTCTCTCTAACCATCTTTCTGGTCTTGGCTTCAGACTCGAGTTGGTGCAAAATACTCAGACGCAGCATCAGGCTATAAAGACGCCATCCATTCAGGCTTATCAGCACGGCAGGCGAGACACTGGCGCTGCCTCTCTGCCTAGTGACACGGGTGGCGGCGACGCTGCTGTCCACCTCGTACCCCGACCACGGCCTTCGCTGGTCTTGCTGCGACTCCAGACAGACCTGACCCGACCCGCGGCACGCCCTCCACACCACACCACACCCCGCCGCCCAGCATCCTTTCCCGCCTCTCCCTTCCTTGCCCTGACCAGTCCGAACACACACTTAGATACACACACACACACACACACACACACACACACTGACACAGACACACACAGAGAGAGAGAGAGAGAGAGAGAGAGAGAGAGAGAGAGAGAGAGAGAGAGAGAGAGAGAGAGAGAGAGAGAGAGAGAGAGAGAGAGAGAGAGAGAGAGAGAGAGAGAGAGAGAGAGAGAGAGAGAGAGGGGGGGGAGGAAAAAAAAGAGAGGGCAAAGAAAAAGAAACAACGACAACGACCCAATTAGATTCACGCTTTCTCTCGTCGCTGTACTTGTCCGAATTACCCACCAACGGTTTGCCAATGAATGCTCGAAAAAGTAATCCGCCATCTCGTTCCTTTTTCACATTAATTACCGATTTTTTACTGTAACTTAAGCAGCTCAAGGGCAAAAATAACTTGGGAAAAAAGCACGCAAATAACTGCTCCTGTAAAGAAAGTATAGATGAGTCGCCAAAAGCTTTAACCCCCCCCCCCCCCCAAACTCTCCAAGCCATTTCTTGCCTGTAGTTGTGTCCTCCATCACCTCCCCCTCGCCTTCCTTACGTCAGTGATACATTAACGTCCCCGTGCTGGCGGCTGCACAGTACAGGTCACTCCCCCGCTGCTTCTCGTCAGTGCTCCCGCTGGGCCGTCGACAAGGCCGCTGCAGAGCCAATTTGTCATGCAGTGAGTCAGGACTTCATGACTCCCTTTTTAGTGATCAGAAGAAACGTGTATGCGATCAAGAGAGTGAATGTAATTTCAGTTTTTATTTCCTACTAAAAGTGTGATGCCTCCCGGCACAGTGTTGCATGCAGCGAGGGGCCTCTTCCTCTGCCTTAGAAGGGACACGAGCCGGAATGTTCTTTTTCCTCCCACTCAAAAAACATCGAATGTCTGCTCCTCATCAGTAGGGTCCATCTGTGGGGTAGTGTCCTCTGGTAGTCGCGGGAAGGTTCGGCGATGGCCGCACCCAAGGCTCCGCGGCCCCTCGCCCTGCCTGATGCCGTAACCCTCATGCCTCTCTTCGGTTGGGTATATAATAAAACATAATTTAGGAGTGTGTCGAGGGTGTGCCAGTTCGTCTTGTGACGCGGCACTGCGGGAGGCAAGATGGAGGAGGAGAAAGGAGGTGCCCTGCGGGGAGGAGGAAACCCTTCGCCTTCCTTCGCATGCCTGAGCAAGGCGGCGGCGCAGGGCCGTGTCGCCGCCCCGCCGTCATAGTGAGCCGCAACGACTCGCCGCGCTGAGCGGGGCGCCGATATAGTTATTAATTAATTTGCTCCCCCTTCCCCCTCACCTTTGACCTATGGCGGCCTGAGAGTGCGTGCAGGGTAAGGAGGTCACGGCTGACATGATCATGGTGACCCGAGGGTGAAGGTGACCTCCTTCCCCGGCCCGGGCTGACCTGAGCCCCGGGACGGGGACTCGCCCGCATATACGATTTAAGTGTTATTTTTTCATCACTCATTTTGAAACCCTTTTCCATCAGGGAGCGGGTGGCGCACGCAACGGACGGCACAGTGAGGGAACATGCGTGCATGCAAGAGAGAGAGAGAGAGAGAGAGAGAGAGAGAGAGAGAGAGAGAGAGAGAGAGAGAGAGAGAGAGAGAGAGAGAGAGAGAGAGAGAGAGAGAGAGAGAGAGAGAGAGAGAGAGAGAGAGAGAGAGAGAGAGAGAGAGAGCGTTCGCGTGCGGCAGTGTTCGCGTGTACAGTATATATCATTTTCAGCCCATCCATACTTTGCTAGTTTGATAACTTTCTCACTTTCCTCGGATCTTCTCCTACAATCTGGCGGCCGAAGACGAGCAATAACAAAAGCACGAGAGGTGAAAACAATTACACCGGCCACGTTATATAATTCAGCCTGCCCTGGCCTGCAATGTTACGCCTCAGCGGCCGCGGCATCCACGAGTCATACATAAGGCTGGCGAGGGACGGCCGGGGAGTGTGTGGGTCTCGGGAAGCCACTCTCACCAGTCTTTTCCAGTAACACATGACAGAAGTCCATATTCTTAAACGTATCTTGCTCCCACTTCGCCTATTTCCCAAGGTCACAGAGAAAATTAACCGGGTTTTCATGGGTCTTTTTTCACGTTCATGGTGCAGAGGCCGTGTAAAACTATCACGAGAATCACAAAACAGTCCATGAAAATCCCAGCAGATTCTACGAGAGGCTTTTCAAATAGGCGAACTGAGGCCCCGATACGTTTAAAAATGCGGACTAGAGACTGGACCGCCGTTCATACCGCGTCACCGCATGACCCCCTCTCTGCCCTCCCTCCAGGACACATCGGCGGCGGGAACACAAATGGTAGCGGCGGGTTTCTGCGGTACGCCGGGCGGGGAAAGTAAGCAATTAGAAGAGTCAAGCCTCGTTGTTGTAATGAAGGTGTAAGTAAGTACCGCCTTGTTAGAGAGCCCGCGGGTGACTGGCGTGGTCCCGGAGCCCCGCGGAGACTTAGGGTCGTATTACAAGACATTTCGCAGCCCAAGAACACAAATTTGACAAGGCTTTCCTAGGAGTTGTGAGCATTTCCAGGAGTAGTTTTATGAACCTGGTGGTAGTGTGACCCTTCTTCTGTGCCATGAACCTGAAGAAACACTCATTAGAACCCGACTGACCCACTCTTTGACCTTTAGAAATAGCTGATGTGAGAAGCGAAAGTGTCTTAAAATACCAACCTTAGGGTCGTATTACAAGACATTTCGCAGCCCAAGAACACATATTTGACAAGGCTTTCCCAGGAGTTGTGAGCATTTCCAGGAGTGGTTTTATGACCCTGGTGGTAGTTTGATCCTTCCTCTGTACCGTGAACCTGAAGAAACACTCATTAGAACTCGATCGACCCTCTCTTTGGCCTTCAGAAATAGCCGATGTGAGAACTGAAAATGTCGTATAATATCAACCTTAAACTCATTAGCACTCCAGAAGCAAAGGCGGCGGTTGCATGTTCCTGTGGTGTGGCACGTGATTGTAACTGTTAACTTCAGGTGGTTAGGCAAGGCATCTTAGCTGACTCTGTAGTTGGCATCATCCACTAAGTGTAGTAAGAGACATTTTAACCCAGTAGCAGCGACGGGCCAAATTTGTACCATGATATTACCCCCCCAAAATAGATGATGCATAAACTGATCACAAATGCCTTGATATATATATAATGAAATGGTTTGTGTGAGTGATGATTGTTTTTTCATTTTTCTCGCTTAGAGGGACCATTAAGAAACATGATCCCCGCAGTTACCAGGTTAAGATACAATCCTCCCTATCGTAGACAATCGTAGCCTTGTCAAACGATAACTAGACCCATAAAACTACTACCCATGGAAATAGCCACAACCTCTACGAAAGCCTTGTCAAATAGGATAGGCCCCGAAATGTTAGAGGATATGGGCCCTAAGACTTCTGGCTGTGCAGTTGTCATCATCCACGAGCTATAGTAACAAACATTTATACATACAATCCTCCCTATCTTAGACGCCGCAATCCCTCTCACGCTCCCGTTGTGTTTCCAGGACTGGTCGCTCTTGGCCCCGCCTTGTGGTCGCCTGGCAGTATTTTGTAATGTTAGTGGGATGAACGAGTCTGTGGCCAGAACGTTGGGAAACAGATAATCCGAGGAGAGAGTGTGTCGCGAGGGAGAGGGAGCAAGGGAGAGCACGCGTGGAGGGATAGCTCTCCCCTGCCCTGCCCTGCCCTGCCCTGCCCTGGCCCACTAGACGCCCTTGCCCACTCCTCCTCCACCCTCCCCGCCCTGCCCTCAAGGCCACTTACAGCTGCCTCTCACCTCCCTGCGACCCCGTGCCCCTTATCGCCATATACCGTCCCTTCCCCTTCACTCCCTCCCAGCCTTGCCTCACTTCCATAAACCTAGCAAGTCAAGTCCCTCCAGCCTTCCCTCGTCGCCCGGCCTGCCTGCTCCATATTCTCAAACATTTCTGGGGTTCCGTAGAGGTTTCGGCTATTTCCATGGGTAGTTTTATGAGCCTAGTAACACTTTGACAAGTCTTATGGACCGTGAATGTGAAAACCACTCCAGAGATTAGATTTTCATAGTTTTTTTCGTGTGTGGCTATTTACATGGGTAGTTTTATGAGCCTGGTGATAGTTTGACAAGACCCTTTTGACCATAAATGTGAAAAAACACTCATTTGATAAGGTTTTCGTAGAGGTTGTTGTGGCTATTTCCATGGGTAGTTTTGTGATTCTATAGTGAGAGTTTGACAAGACTTCTGCTCTGTGAATATGAAGGAGAGGCTTTTCAAACAGGCGGACTGAGGTGCCGATACGGTTAAAAAAAGTATGGGCAGACGTTTCACGATATGTTCCACTCAATTCAACACGTTTATTTCGTCATTGCCTTCCCTTGAGTTTTCCCTGCTCTTCAATACCTCCCATTTTTTGTACCCCGTAGTCAGACAAAAGGAATGAAGGAAGGAAGGAAGTCATGTGTGTGTTTCCTTGAGTCCTGAAACTTTCTTACTCCTCAAACCTCCCATTTTTTTCACCCTTGGGAAGAGAAAAGGAAGGAGGGAAGTCATGCGTGTGTTTCCTTGGGGCTTGATGTTTTCTGCTCTTCAATACCCTCCCACTTTCCCACCCGTAGGAAGGAAGGAACTCGTGCGTGGGTGTTTCCTTGAGTCTTGGTGCTTTCTTCATCTTCAATAGGCCTACTTCCCACTTTTTCCACCCCGTAGTAAGAGAAATGGAAGGAAGGAAGGAAGGAAGGAAAGAAGTCGTGTGTTTCCTTGCTCTTCAATACCTTCCATTTTTTCCCCACCCGTAGTGAGAGAAAAGGAAGGAAGGAAGGAAGGAAGTCGTGTGTGTTTCCTTGCTCTTCAACACCTTCCATTTTTTTCCCACCCGCAGTGAGAGAAAAGGAAGGAAGGAAGGAAGGAAGGAAGTCGTGTGTTTCCTTGCTCTTCAATACCTTCCATTTTTTTCCCACCCGTAGTGAGAGAAAAGGAAGGAAGGAAGGAAGTCGTGTGTGTTTCTTCAACACCTTCCATTTTTTTCCCACCCGCAGTGAGAGGAAAGGAAGGAAGGAAGTCGTGTGTGTTTCCTTGCTCTTCAATACCTTCCATTTTTTTCCCACCCGCAGTGAGAGGAAAGGAAGGAAGGAAGTCGTGTGTGTTTCCTTGCTCTTCAATACCTTCCATTTTTTTCCCACCCGCAGTGAGAGAAAAGGAAGGAAGGAAGGAAGGAAGGAAGTCGTGTGTGTTTCCTTGCTCTTCAATACCTTCCATTTTTTTCCCACCCGCAGTGAGAGAAAAGGAAGGAAGGAAGGAAGGAAGTCGTGCGTGTGTTTCCTTGCTCTTCAATACCTGGCTTATTTTCACCTGTAGAGAGAGAAAAGGAAGGAAGGAAGGAAGTCGTGTGTGTTTCCTTGCTCTTCAATACCTTCCATTTTTTTCCCACCCGTAGTGAGAGAAAAGGAAAAAAGGAAGGAAGGAAATCGTGCATGTGTTTCCTTGCTCTTCAATATCTCGCTTTTTTTCACCTGTAGCGAGAGGAGAGGAAGGAAGGAAGGAAGGAAGGAAGTCGTGCGTGTGTTTCCTTGCTCTTCAATACCTCGCATTTTTTCACCTGTAGCGAGAGGAAAGGAAGGAACTCGTGCGTGTGTTCCCTTGAGCCTCCCGCCGCACCCTTGACACTCCAAACGGCCTTCCCTTCCTTTTTTTATCGCTACATTTTTACCTTGCACTTTCTCCTCCTCTTCATCCTTATCCTCGTTCCAGCACGTACACGCCTCCCTGCCTCGCTTCCCGCCTTCTTCAGCCTTCCTCCCTCCCTCCCTCCCTGACATTCCTGCACCCTCACCGCCGCCCTCGCCCTCACCCCCACAGCCTCATCGTCAGGCCTGGCACGCGCCGCGGAGCAGGCGTGGCCACCTCCGTGATGGATGTGTGTGTGTGTGTGTGTGTGTGTGTGTGTGTGTGTGTGTGTGTTTGTTTATCTCTTTATTTATTTATTGTTCATTATTATTATGTAGATACACTGATGGTAGATAGATAGATAGATAGATAGATAGATAGATAGATAGATAGATAGATAGATAGATAGATAAATAGAAAGATAGATAGATATACCTATGTGCTTACTGACGTTTAAGAACAGACAAACAAATTGATCGATAGACAGATTGATAGATAGATAGATTGATAGATAGATAGATAGATAGATAGATAGATAGATAGAAAGATAGATAGAAAGATAGATAGACAGACAGACAGACAAATTGATAGACAGACAGATTGATATAGATAGATAGATAGATAGATAGACAGATAGATTGATTGATAGACAGGCAGATGGAAAGATTAGTAGATAGGCAGATAGGTAGAAAGGCAGACATATATATAGATAGATAGATAGATAGATAGATAGATATAGTTATGACGGCGTGATCAATTTTTGCATTCTTTCCTCAACTGGTACAAGTGGCCTTTTTATTTTACACACTAGCAAGTTTTGGCCTGCTCTAAACCTACCAAGAAAATACAGCTCTACAGTATTCTAAGAGAGAGAGAGAGAGAGAGAGAGAGAGAGAGAGAGAGAGAGAGAGAGAGAGAGAGAGAGAGAGAGAGAGAGAGAGAGAGAGAGAGAGAGAGAGAGAGAGAGAGAGAGAGAGAGAGAGAGAGAGAGCATTTTGGTTCACGAAAATTTATAATAGGAGAGAATATGTATGTGATTTCCTTCAACATAGCGCCAGAAAGAGCGAGAGGCTTCTTTTTAGCGTGGACAAATTCATCAAGGTTAAGGGGATTTTACACTGGGCATATTTTCCGTGGATCTTCAGTCAAACCACGATTTCTGCTAACGTGGTTCTCATTTGTTTCTTGTTATTGCTGCTGCTGATGATGATGAGTAATACTGCCGTCCTTCAGTGAAATCTACCGTAGCTTTGGAAGATCGTGGACGCGTCAGAAAACCACGCAAATATGAGAACCCCGCCAGCGGAAATCGTGGTTTGACTGAAGATCCATGGAAAATTTGCCGTGTAAAACTCTCTGTAAAACTATCTCTGTATTTCTGTGTCTCTGTATATCTGTGCCTCTGTATTTCGGTCTTTTAATAGAGGTCTCCTATAGCTCTGTATGTCTGTGTCTCTGTATTTCTGTTTGTCTGTATTTCGGTCTTTTAATAGAGGTCTCCCGTAACGGCCCCTTTAGACTATACACAACGATTTCAGTCGATGGAACAAGACGGAGTGAGTGTGTGTTTTTGCGCGCGGCTCCACCCTCCATAGTCACTACGAGGAGACGGTCGATTCGGGAGCAACTTTTTCCACCTTTGTCCCGTAGCTTCTGGCCGTTTGTTGACCCTGACTGGCCGGCCGGCGTGGTGGTGGCAGCGGACTCTCACTCGCCAAGCCAAGGTCACGGGCACGCACGCCTCTGGTCACTTCTCAGGGTCGACGATGCCTTGGAGTCTGATAATTGGTAGAGTTACACTGGGCAAATATTCCGTGGATCTTCAGTCAAACTATGATTTCCACTGGCGTGGTTTTCATATTTCCGTGGTTTTCTGACGTGTCCACAATCTTCCAAAGCTACGGTAGAGTTCCTTGTAGGACGGCGGTATTACTCACCATCATCATCAGCAGCAATAACAAGAAACAAATGAGAACCACGCAGCGGAAATCGTGGTTTGACTGAAGATTCACGGAAAGTTTGCTCAGTGTAATAGCCCCTTAAACTAACATGCGCCTGAGGTCCAAGTTCTTAAACGTCTCCTGCTCCCATTACGACTATTTTCCAAGGGCACAGAGAAGATCAACCGGGTATTCATGGCTGATTTTCCCGTTCAAGATGCAGAAGTCGTGTAAAACTATCACTAGGATCACCTTATATCTCTGTATTTCTGTGTCTCTGTATATCTGTGCCTCTGTATCTCGGTCTTTTAATATAGGTCTCCCGTAACGACTATTTCTCAAGGCCACAGAGAAGATCAACCGGGTATTCATGGCTGATTTTCCCGTTCAAGATACAGAAGTCGTGTAAAACTATCACTGGGATCACTCTATAGCTCTGTATGTCTGTGTCTCTATTTCTGTTTGTCTGTATTTCGGTCTTTTAATATAGGTCTCCCGTAACGACTGTTTTCCAAGGCCACAGAGAAGATCCACCGGGTATCCATGGGCTTTGGGAGAGCAACGACATTTCAGTCAACGATCAATTATAGCGTGTTTTTTTTTATATATGTTTCTGTATTTTATCTATTTATTTGTTTACTTATTTTTCTTTTAATGTTTTTCTTTCTCATGGGCTTCCTCCTTTGCTGAAAGAAAGATGATGTGTATTTTTAAGCTTTCACGTCATAATCAATCCAGTGTTTAAACAGGGTTGTTTTTCCTCTTCCTTTATGAACTCGTTCTTCTGCCAAGTCGTCAATGTCCTCAAGATTTTTCTTTCTCCCATCAGTTTACATTCTGACTTCCTTATCTTGCAGTGTATCTTGTCAGCAGCCTCTTTCATCACACTCAAAGGGAAGGCTCAAGAGAAAGCCTTCATTCCCGCAGAATTATATCACTCATTGGTTTCAAACATAAACCCATCAAAAAAATTATTATATTAGTCAGTAAGCACATATAATCAAGTTAACTGACGCTATGTGCAGATTTAAAGGTTCTTTTCACCAGTCACGATGCTCACAGACACTCACTCTCACTCCTTACTGGTGACACCTTACAAAAAAGAGAAGGAAAGGTTGTTAGCTTGTGGAGGGACCCGCCTGGTAAAGTGTAGCCTCTGCCCATACAGGCGCTCAGTCCAAAACCAAGGAAAACTTACTATGCAGCTGTGTGTTTATGTATGTTGGTGCCTGTTTAATTGTGTGTGTGTGTGTGTGTGTGTGTGTGTGTGTGTGTGTGTGTGTGTGTGTGTGTGTGTGTGTGTGTGTGTGTGTGTGTGTGTGTGTGTGTGTGTGTGTGTGTGTGTGTGTGTGTGTGTGTCTCCCTGTCTGTCTGTCTGTTTTTGAATAGACAGACGGCAAGGCCACTTCTGTCAGCGTGCATGGCGTGCTCGTCTATTCAAGTTTTACTCATTGATTTTTCCTTCTTACACCATAAAGACTGCGTTTCTGTTAGAGTTAGACAACTCATGTGGATTTGTGGTTACCTCTAGGCCCACGCCTCCCCCACGGCTTATGGCGGGCGGGCACTAACAGGCGGGCATCCTTGGCTGGGATGACAACACAGTGTGCTGTGCCATCCTTGGCCCGGATCCACGTGGCTGGGTCGTGCCGGAGTCACAGGTCGCAGGCCGGGGGTCACAGGTCGCCGCGCTGCAGTGCTTTGTCTCCGCGAATCAGAAATGCTCGCAGGCTCCCTGTTGGGGCGAGTAATCTGTTTCACGGACGCCGAAAATTACACTGTGAAATACTGCATTATAGATGGCGGAGTATAGAATATGATGATGATAACAATAGTAATTATAGTAATACTTGACACACACACACACACACACACACACACACACACACACACACACACACACACACACACACACACACACACACACACACACACACACACACACACACACACACACACACACACACACACACACACACACACACACACACACACACACACACACACACACACACACACACACACACACACACACACACACACACACACACACACACACACACACACACACACACACACACACACACACACACACACACACACACACACACACACACACACACACACACATAATAACATTATTATTATTATTATTATTATTATTATTATTATTATTATTATTATTATTATTATTATTATTATTATTATTATTATTATTATTATTATTATTATTATTATTATTATTATTATTATTATTATTATTATTATTATTATTATTATTATTATTATTATTATTATTATTATTATTATTATTATTATTATTATTATTATTATTATTATTATTATTATTATTATTATTATTATTATTATTATTATTATTGTTATTGTTGTTGTTGTTGTTGTTGTTGTTGTTGTTGTTGTTGTTGTTGTTATTATTATTATCATTACCATTATTATTACTTATTTTATTATTTTTTATTAGTACTATTATTATTATTATTATTATTATTATTATTATTATTATTATTATTATTATTATTATTATTATTATTATTATTATTATTATTATTATTATTATTATTATTATTATTATTATCATCATCATCATTAGTATTATTATTGCTGCTGGCTTATTGTGGTTCTGTCTTTACAATGTCTTTTTTTGTTTATCGTGAAAGTACTGATGTATAATCAAATTTGAATATATTGATGAACAAATTAATGAATACATAAAATTAAAATATATATATATATATATATATATATATATATATATATATATATATATATATATATATATATATATATATATATATATATATATATACATATATATATATATATATATATATATATATATATATATATATATATATATATATATATATATATATATATATATATATATATATATATATATATATATATATATATATATATATATATATATATATATATATATATATATATATATATATATATATATATATATATATATATATAAAGGGACAGCTCGGGGTCACCTGGCGGTAGAGGTATTGGGACAGGGGGGGAGGGGCAGGGCATGGCAGGGGAGAGGAGGAGCTGCTTGGTGATCAGTCACACACACACACAAATACACCAGCTTAGTCAGCATGACGGGCAGCATTCCTCGTTATGCCACGCCGGCATTGCGCCCAACACTTCGGGACCAAAGAGACATGCTAAACCCACCGTGCCGAGAGGCTGTGGCCCGCCCCGGGACGCCGGGCTGCTGGCTACGGGCTGAGGCCCTGGTGCCATGGTCTGCCGGGGACACTCACCTCCAGGGCGGCACTCATGATGCCCCAAACCCTGCGGCGGTGCGTGCCTTGCCTTGGCTCCCCCAAACATTGCGTCGCGGCCACGCCTTTGTCCTGCAGGCAGAGGCAAGTGTTTCAGTAGCGCCAAACACGGCCGCCGCATTTCTTGTGTGAGCCTTTTGCCGAAGTGAGGGACAGTTTTTGCGTGCAAACATTACCTGCCCGTTTTGTTGTCAATAAATCCCCTTTCACCGGGTCCGCCTTGGATCTGGCTCCACCCTGCCCTCGCCGCGGCCGCGGTGTTCGGGGGCCCGCGTGGCGGCTGTCACCTGGGGCCGGAGCGCGGCGTGGCGGCGTGCAGGACCTCTACTACTAACAAACGTTTCGTTGTATAAAAAATGCCATATTAACAATTTTAAGGGAGAAAGAGAGATCGCAAACAAGTGAAAAAAAACGTCACTTTCACGTTTGGCAAGATCAGCAAATGTTATTTTGTATTTTCCACGGATCGCCTTGAACTGAATTAAAACAGATTATTTTAAGAACGTCGCGGGAGGGCTGTCGTAATGCACACATTTACTTAAAATGAGTTTTAAGAAAGTGTTTGACATTTACAAACAGCCGCACACTAACAATGGACCAAAAGTAATACCGCACAGAACAAAAACAAACATTTTATTCCTTCCGGAGAAGAAGACGTAAAAAGCAGAGCAGTGGAACAGTAAAATTTCCCAAACACAGATTTTTTTTCTTCCGTTTTAATGTGAAGGCGACGAGCAGGAACACGAGGCGAGGAAAGGCACGAAGGAGGGCGTCCCGGGGGCAGCTGTGCCGGGGGGGAGAGAGAGAGAGAGAGAGAGAGAGAGAGAGAGAGAGAGAGAGAGAGAGAGAGAGAGAGAGAGAGAGAGAGAGAGAGAGAGAGAGAGAGAGAGAGAGAGAGAGAGAGAGAGAGAGAGAGAGGGGGGGGGGAGGGAGAGAGAGAGGGTGGGCAGGTGGGTAGGATTGGTGGATTGAGAGAGAGGGTGGAGAGAGAGTAAGGTGATGCAACACTCTCAGAAAGGGTCAGGAGTGTGAATGTTCATGGCGCGCGTACACACACACACACACACACACACACACACACACACACACACACACACACACAAGGCTGCCCTACATACCACCACCTCAGGACTCTATCACCCTAACATAGGAAAGTATAGGAGGGAACGGGATTCAAGTCTCTTGTTGTCTGTTTATTTCGATTTCAACACCAAGATTAAGCAGGTAAATCTGAAGCAGGTAAACAAGAATTAGACTTGAGGATCAGGTTTCTCTCGTATCTCTCTGTATTTCTCCACCCTCTCCTTCCTACCAACGACTTTTTTTTTCTTTTTTTTTCTTTTTACGTTGCGACCTATTGCGCCGGCAGGCTTCTTCCCGGAGGGGCCTGATGGTCGGCCCAAGTCTTCTTCGCGGTGGGGCCTGATGGTCAGCCCAGCCCGTTCTGGCGCAGGCGAGTGTTTATAGTGGCACCATCTTGTGTTATCCTTCTCTTCCACATCTGTTGGGTTCTAATGAGAGACAATATTAGCAGGCGAACAGAACCAGATATGAGTGGAGTGGATCTATAAGGACAGGTTTGGTTGTTATTTTTAATTATTTACTCTCCTTCCTACCAACGACTGTGTTATTCTTCTCTTCCACATCTGTTGCGTTCTAATGACAGGAAATATTAGGAGGCGAACAGAACCAGATATGAGTGGAGTGGGCTTATAAGGGCAGGTTTGGTTGTTATTTTTAATTCTTTGTTCTCCTTCCTACCAACGTCTTTATTATCAATCTTTTTACATATGTTTCGTCTTAATGAGAGGAAGTTTGAATAGGTAAAGAATATATATAAGAGAAAGAAGAAGAATATGGTTTTTTTTTTTTATTCTGTTCTCTGCCCTTGACCTTATTTTCCTTTTTTTCAACCTGTAATTTATCTTATTCCTCTTTTTCTTATTTTCGTTTTTTTTTTGTTTTGTTTTCCCTCAAGTTTTATCAGTATGCTCGTGTCTGTTCTTCAGCTTCACATTATTGTAATTATGATCATCTACCTTATTCTCCCTTTTTCAAATTATGATTTATCATCTTATTCCTCTTAATCCATTTCCTTGCCTTCGTCTTTAGTTTCTGTTTTGCATCAAGTTATATCAGTATGTTCGCGTGTGTTCCTCAGCCTCACATTATACATTACAGCACACAGTACGTATTGTTCTGCTAGTAAGCATTTGTATTGTGTTCTTCCTCTCTTAGTACGTGGGTGGCTCTATGTCTATAGGTGTTGAGTCAGGGAAGGGTTCACTGTTGGTATACCCAGAACATCGCTGTATATAACTGTGTGTGTGTGATTAACCATGGTCTAATCACACGTTTGACTCGCGATCCATAGCTAGTACCCTTCTTGAATGTGCTTGGCATTCAGGTGACATCTTGGGGCACAGCTGGAACCTCACATCACACACACACACACATACACACACACACACACACACGCACATACACACGTTTAAACTTCGCCCGGGAATCGAACCTGGAACCTCTTGGCTGTGTGTGTGTGTGTGTGTGTGTGTGTGTGTGTGTGTGTGTGTGTGTGTGTGTGTGTGTGTGAGAGGGGGGGGGTAGCGAGGGAAGCCTTGTCTGACTGTCTGTCTGTCTGTCTGCCCGCCCGCTCATGCTAATCGGAGAAGTGAAAGTATTGTAACGAAACTGAAAGGACTGAACGGGCCCATGAGGAGGCTTGGAGTCTGGCGAGGCGGAATGATGAGCTGCTTGCGGCGGTAAGGAGGAGGAGGAGGGCGAGGGGGACGAGGACGAGAGCGAGGACGAGGACAACGAGGAAGAGGAAGAAAGGAAGGAAAAAAGGAAGGAAGGAAGGAAGGAAATGAAGAGCAAGAAGAACAATAACAACGACAAGAAAATTTAGACGAAGATTAAATAAAATAAAAGGACGAGAAAATAGCAAAAAGAGAGAGAATAAAAAGATAAGGAAGGAAATGAAGAGCAAGAAGAACAAAAACAACGACAAGAAAATTTCGACGAAGATTAAATAAAATAAAAGGGAGAGAGAATATAGCAAAAAGAGAGAGAATAAAAAGATAAGGAAAAAAAAGAAGAGAAAGAAGAACAAAAACAAGAACAAGAACAAGAAAACATCAACGAAGAAGAAAAACAGAAGAGATAAAATAGCAAAAAAAGAGATTAAAAAATATTGAATAGGGTAAAGTTAGGAGCAGGTGTGAATGAGTTTTGGCAGACATAGACTCAGATATCGACGGGACCTGAAACACTCACCACCTCTCCACTGTCTTCATACTAACTATCGAAGAGCCGTTTGGTTTGTATTGTTAAACGCTTCCACTTCCCACATCAACTACTTCCAAAGGCCAAAAAGGAGATCAACCGAATTTTAACGACTGTGTTTTTAGGTTCATGGTACAGAAGAAGGGTCAGTCTACCACCAGGGTCATAAAACTACCCAGGGAAATGACCCAAACTCTCACGAAAGCCTCGTCAAATATGTGAGATTGGGCACAAGAATGTTTAAAAATATGGCCCTTTGACTTTGGCGGGTATAGCGTGGGCCCGATGACCAACTACACTGTCCCAGCTGCGTCATGTCCATCAATTTCAAGGAGAGAGTATCAGGACACCTCTCCACCCGAACTGACCTCTCTTTTGGCCTCTCGTTCTGTTTTCTTTTGTTACAGCAGCGTTTAGCGGACTGTATTGTTCCTCCTTTTGTTTCTCGCCCTCAAGCTGCCTCCCTTGTTGTAAAAAAAATATATATGTGTTTTTATTTCATACATCATCGGGGAGGATAAACGGAGTGTACAGAATCACTTATCTTCCTGTTGGCAGCCATCATAGGTCGTATTCTTAAACATTTCGGCGCCCAAGCACTCATATTTGACAAGGCTTTCGTAGGAGTTTTGGGGGGCATTGCTAGGGGCAGTTTTATGACCCTGGTGGTAGTTTAACACTTCTGTACCGTAAACCTAAAATTAGAACCCGACTGATCTCCTTTTTTTTACTTTGGAGATAGTTGACATGCGGGGCAGAAGCGTCTGAGAATGGCTGCCATCCCAGAGTCTTAGGACGCTGCGTGGCCGTCCGTGCATGGTGAGGCAATCCGTGCCCAGAGGATGGAGGGCGTTGGCAGCACTGCGCGGTGAAGGTTCGTCGGGGAGGTGACCGGCTCGGGAATTTCCTTTCCATGATGCTGTAGGAGCCGCCTCAGCCACTCCAGGCGCAGGTAGGCTCGCACATCACGGTAAAATTGATGCTGTCGCGGCCGTGTTTGCTGCGTCCTAATCGGGAGTATGATTCTTTTTATCGCGTCCCGAGTAAAGACGAAACCGCAGGTCGCCGAGGCCGCGCCGGGGAAAGTGTAGCGGGCGGGGGCGTGGAGGCGTGGACGCTACCCGAGGCGTGCTGGGCGGGGGTAGGGCAGACCCTGGTATACGGGAGTCCGGGGCACGCCACCAAGTTATACACTACATGAATAGTTTTCCTTCATTGCTTCCACGATTTTTTATATATATATATATATATATATATATATATATATATATATATATATATATATATATATATATATATATATATATTAAACGTAACTGAAGGAATGTACCGGACATACCGTTATATGCTAACTGAGAAGAAGAAGAGAGAGAGAGAGAGAGAGAGAGAGAGAGAGAGAGAGAGAGAGAGAGAGAGAGAGAGAGAGAGAGAGAGAGAGAGAGAGAGAGAGAGAGAGAGAGAGAGAGAGAGAGAGAGAGAGAGAGAGAGAGAGAGAGACAGACAGACAGACAGACAGACAGACAGACAGAGGGGGTGGAAGGAGAAGAGGGTCCAGGGGACGTCTTGGTCATTATTTGGGACAAGGACGCGTGGCTTTGCCCTTCGAACACACAAAAAAATCAGTTTTCACATAAAAAAATTGTGGTTCAACTCCCACGTGTGTGTGTTATTCACCACAGCCTGATCACGAGTTGGACTCGCTTTCGCCAGCAGGTACCTCCCGACGAGAGCAAGTGCTCATCATCGTCGATCTCTGGGTACTGCCAGGACCTCACCCACCACACACCCCATCCCCCTTGCTCAAGGGGGGACAGTAACCACTACTACTCAACCGAAAAAATCCGGCCTGAACGGGGCTCGAACCGCCGCCTGTTTGACCGTTAAGCCTAGCAGCGCAGCGCTCTACCGTTTGAGCCACCGGAGTAAATAAAAACAGATATAGATAGATATATAGAACATATATTATAGAAAGAGGGGCAAACAAACAAACAAACAAACACACACACACACACACACACACACACACACACACACACACACACACATCAAGCATATTTCCGCGACACTAATTGAAAGAGCCAAAGCGCCCAGCGTGCCTAACAAGCCCCGCGAACGGCCGTGCCCCGCAGCCAGACAGGCGGTCAAGGCAGCTCATTGTCTGGCGAGACCTTTCCCACGGCGACCCGCTGGGAGCGTAACTAGCCATCCTTCCCCGGCGCCTCGTCCATCCATCCTTCCCTGGCTGCTGCTCCCCTCACTCCCGCCCGTCACCTGTGAAATTCTATGCCGCCACCTTCCCTGCGCGACGCGGTAACCTCCGCTGTCAAGGATTGTTACTTCGTTAACCCTGAAGATAGAGTCATCAGTACCCAGCACATGCCACTGCTCTGGGCACCATCCTGTCATATTTGGCGAGCACTACAATTCACGTTTGTCGCACCATCGTGCCCGTTACTCACGCCTTGCGTGTACTATCTTGAGCACGCCTACAGTATTAAGGGGAATCCATCTTAAACCGTATATAGATCGTTTAAAATAGGGCAAAAAAAAAGAGGCCTTTGTGTGTTGGTTGTAAAGGAGATGGAGCCTAACACATCCTCCCTTCCCATGTTCCCTCGCAGCCAGTTAACCAAGACACCTCTAGATATCCAAGTGCACGTCCTCCCACAAGACAGTGACGACACACAACATATGTATTAACCCTTCCCTGCCGCCAGTTAACCAAGACACCTCCAGATATCCAAGTGCACGTCCTCCCACAAGACAATGACGACACACAACATATGTATTAACCCTTCCCTGCCGCCAGTTAACCAAGACACCTCCAGATATCCAAGTGCACGTCCTCCCTCAAGACAATGACGACACACAGCATATGTATTAACCCTCCCCCGCCCCTTGCTCCACCTACAGATGCCTCCAGAGTCAGGCTCCCTATTCTGGAGGGCTCCGGGCTGAGGCTGCAGGAAGCGCGCGACAACTGCACTCTTCGCAGGCCAGCGCCTATAATCCCGGCGCCGTGCATCACCCACCACTGTCATCTGGCGCGGTAACCACCAGTGCGGGGCGTCACTTGGGCTCCCTTATCTCGTCCACTTTCCCCGGTGGCCTGGCTGGGAAGCCTTTCTTTAAATAGTGACGTGCTTTACGAACTCCAGTTGTGATATTCCGGCTTCTCTTTCGCTCGTAAGAAGAGAAGTTTTGAAAACGTTTTTGGGAGTTTTATTTATTACATTAGTTTTTTATTGCATTCCACCAGTCCTTATTACCTTGAAAAAGAGAGAGACAGACAAACAGAGTGTGTGTGTGTATATATATATATATATATATATATATATATATATATATATATATATATATATATATATATATATATATATACATGTATATATATATATATATATATACATATATATATATATATATATATATATATATATATATATATATATATATATATATATATATATATATATATATATATATATATATATATATATATATATATATATATATATATATATATATATATATATATATATATATATATATATATATATATATATATATATATATATATATATATATCTCTCTATATGACATGTGTCTATGATAAACAGGTAAATAAATTTCAGCCTGATGTCAAATATGCTAAGTGAAGTCAGCGCTCCGGCCTGGCCTGCCCCGGAACTGTGCCTCTCACTGTCCATCATGTCACTCCCTTCACAATGCCTTCGATCTTGTCTGCCTGTCCGTTCCTCCTGCTGTATCTCTCTACAATCCTTCCTCCCTTCATTCAACGCTGTTGCAACGATTCTCCTTCCTTTCACAGATGAAATTAAGGCGGGTTGTCCAAGAAGCGACGCAGGCACGTGTGTTATGAATATTTATAATGTGTTATGATAGTGAATGAGAGAGAGAGAGAGAGAGAGAGAGAGTGTGTGTGTGTGTTCGCGTGTGTGTTTTCCTTTTGTTTTTGTTTTTTTTATGAATGAGGAATCTTTTTTTTTTCTCTCGTCTACGTATACAAGGCGATGTTAATACACGTTATAATGTTCATAGGCTTGTTTTTCTTTTTTTGTCTAGTTATTGTTGTTTTTGTTGTTTGATGATGATGTGCCGGTCGTTGTTTTTGTTGTCGTTCTTGCGGTTCCTTATTTTATTTTATTTATTTATTTATTTTATTTATTATTTATATTTTGCTTGTTTTTTCTGTGACTTCTAATCTTGTTTTTTCTGTTTTTTTTTTCCTCACTGCTGTTGTTTTTTTTCCCTGCGATGTTTTTTTCTTACTTTTTTCTATTTTTTTCTATGACTGTTCTGCCCTTTCCTGCCGTTCCCTATCCATTTATTTGTCTGTCCATATCTCTGTCTCTCTACATGATCCTCTGTAAGCTTACCTGTCTATCTCTGTCCTTTTGTCTCCCTGCCAACGTATCATACTGTCTATCAACCTGTCTAGCAATCTATCCTGTCTGCTTCCCTTCTATCTATCTATCTATGTCCCTGTCACGCTGCTTCCTTCTCTACCTGTCTGTCCCTCTGTCTATCTCTGTCCTTTTGCCTCCCTGCCTACGTATCATACTGTCTATCAACCTGTCTAGCAATCTATCCTGTCTGCTTCCCTTCTGCTTATCTCCCTATGTCCCTGTCTTTCTTCCTCCCTCTCTACCTATCTGTTCCTCTGTCTGTCTCGTCTCTGTAAGCTTTCCTGTCTATCTCTGTCCTTTTGTCTCCCTGCCAACGTATCATACTAACTATCATCCTGTCTGCTTCCCTTCTATCTATCTCCCTATGTCCCTGTCTCTCTTCCTCCCTCTCTACCTATCTGTTCCTCTGTCTGTCTCGTCTCTGTAAGCTTTCCTGTCTGTCTCTGTCCTTTTGCCTCCCTGCCTACAAATCATACTGTCTATCAACCTGTCTAGCAATCTATCCTGTTTGCTTCCCTTCCATCTGTCTCTATGTCCCTGTCTCTCTGCATCTCTCTCTACCTATCTGTTCCTCTGTCTGTCTCGTCTCTGTAAGCTTTCCTGTCTGTCTCTGTCCTTTTGTCTCCCTGCCAACGTATCATACTATCTATCATCCTGTCTGCTTCCCTTCTATCTATCTCCCTATGTCCCTGTCTCTCTGCTTCCCTCTCTACCTGTCTGCTTAGCTGCCTGTCCGCCCTTCTCCGCGACGCCTCTCCACTAGGTCAACGGTGATAAAGGTGGTCGAGAGTCGTGCCACAAAGGAATTATTAAGCAAGGGTCGCTCGTTCGTTTCGCAAGACTCCTGCCGGCTGACGTAAACACGATATTATGCAACGACGAGGAGGAGAGGAAGAAACGGAATATACTTTTATGTAACGGAAAATAGATGAATAAGAAAGTTAGATATATGGAGGGTGTGTGTGTGTGTGTGGGTGTTTTGGGGTGGGAGGGGGGCAGGGTCCGTGTGTGTGTGTGTGTGTGTGTCGAGTGTTCCCGCCCACACAGCCAGTACGTTCCGGTACCTCCACGTATTCTAACGAGGCTTTTCCAACTGAAGCTTTACGAAGAGATTGATTGCCGGGCTGATTAGTAGGAATAGTAAACTGCTAACAACAACAGCAATGACAGCAACAAAAGCGGTAATGAAAGTAGGATCAGAAGGTCAAAGTAAAAAAAAAAAAAAGCAGAAAAAAGACGTAAGCAGTGATCGACAGAGAAAAAAAGACATCAATAATAAGGAAAAAAAAGACATCAGTAATAAGGAAAAAAAAGACATCAATAATAAGGAAAAAAAAGACATCAATAATAAGGAAAAAAAAGACATCAGTAATAAGGAAAAAAAAGACACAATCAGTATTCGAAAAAGGAAAAAAAGACATCAGTAAGGAGGAAAAATATAAAAAAAGACGAAAGCAGTAATTGAAGGAGGAAAAAAGGACATCAGTAGGGAGGAAAATTATAAAAAAAGACATGACCAGTAATTGAAAGAGGAAAAAGGACATCAATAAGGAGGAAAACAAAAAAGACAAAAGCAGTAATTGAAAGAAAAAAAAAGACATCAGTAGGGAAGAAAAACAAAAAAGACATGACCAGTAATTGAAAGAGGAAAAAAGGACATCAGTAGGGAGGAAAATTATAAAAAAAGACAAAACCAGTAATTGAAAGAGGAAAAAAAAGACATCAATAGGGAGGAAAAATATAAAAAAAGACAAAAACAGTTATTGAAAGAGGAAAAAAAGACATCAGTAGGGAGGAAAATTATGAAAAAAGACAAAAACATTATTGAAAGAGGAAAAAAAGACATCAGTAGGGAGGAAAAACAAAAAAGACATGACCAGTAATTGAAAGAGGAAAAAAGGACATCAGTAGGGAGGAAAAGCAGAAAAAAAGATGTGACCAGTAATTGAAAGAGGAAAAAAGGACATCAGTAGGGAGGAAAAGCAGAAAAAAAGATGTGACCAGTAATTGAAAGAGGAAAAAAGGACATCAATAGGGAGGAAAAACAAAAAAGACAAGATCAGTAATTGAAAGAGGAAAAAAAAGGACATCAGTAGGGAGGAAAAATATAAAAAAAGACAAAAACAGTAATTGAAAGAGAAAAAAAGACATCAATAGGGAGGAAAAATATACAAAAAGACAAAAATTAGTTATTGAAAGAGGAAAAAAAGGACATCAATAGGGAGGAAAAATATAAAAAAAAGACAAAACCAGTAATTGAAAGAGGAAAAAAAGGACATCAATAGCAAGGAAGAATTGAAAAAAAAATGTTAGTGATAAAATCAGGATCAACAGTCACAGTAAAAAAAAAAAGTAAGAAAAAAAAACAAAAAAAAAAAGGAAATGAGGAATAATAAAAACAAGATGAAAAGTCACAGTAAATAAAAATGAAATCAGTAAAAACAACAGAAAAACAACAACAACAAAGATAAGGACGTAAAGAAGAAGAGAGGAATGATAAAGATGAGGAAGACGAAGAAAAAAAAATATGAGAAAAAAATGAAAAAGAACAACAGAAAAATAAATAAAACAAAGATAAGGACGTAAAGAAGAAGAAGAAGAGAGGAACGATAAAGATGAGGAAGAGGAAGAAAAAAAATGAGAAAAAATGAAAAAGAACAACAGAAAAATAAATAAAACAAAGATAAGGACGTAAAGAAGAAGAAGAGAGGAATGATAAAGATGAGGAAGAGGAAGAAAAAAAATGAGAAAAAAATTAAAAAGAACAACAGAAAAATAAATAAAACAAAGATAAGGACGTCAAGAAGAAGAAGAGAGAAACGATAAAGATGAGGAAGAGGAAGAAAAAAAATATGAGAAAAAATTAAAGAGAAAGAAAGAAAAAGAAGAGTTAACAAAAATGGAGGTAAAGAAAGAGGAAGAGGAAGAACAATAGAATAAAAAAAATAGGAAAATAATGAAAAGAAGAGTCAGAAAAAGAAAATCAGGAGTGACAAAAACATAAAAAAAAACATGAACAGTAATAAACACACACACACACACACACACACACACACACACACACAGGACTAGAGAGAGAGAGAGAGAGAGAGAGAGAGAGAGAGAGAGAGAGAGAGAGAGAGAGAGAGAGAGAGAGAAAGGCCGCCCCTCGCTTGGCCTCCGCGCGCTCCCAACGAAGGCGATGATCCAGTTCTAGCGAGGAGAAAGTGAAGTGAGGCGAGGAGTGCTGGCTGGTCCACGGGTCACCCCCCTCCTCCTCCTCCTTCCCCTCCTCCTCCTCCTCCTCTGCGATGCCACGGGAGAGGGAAAGGATTCGGAGGAGGTGAAGGGAGGAGAATGGAAGGAGACGCAAGGAGAGGAGTGGGAGAGAGGAAAGGGAATGCGGTGCGCAGTGCTTGAGAATGAACGTCAGATTGGGATGCTCCGACGTTACCAGCGAGCGGGTAACTCTGAGAGGGGAGGAATGGGAGAGGCGGACGGGTAGTGGGATAGAGTAATACAGGGAGACTTAAACCTGAGAAAAAAAATGATAATAAACTAATCTACTGTTCTTTAATACATATCTTTCAAATTAGGATGTGCCGTCGATACCTGCGAGCGGATAACTCTGCTGAGAGGAAGAAGGGGATTCGAACGGATAGTGTGATAGAGTAATACAGGGAGACTTAAACCTGAGAAAAAAACTATGATAAACTAATCTACTGTTCTTTGATATATATCTTTCAAATTAGAATGCGCAGTCGTTACCTGCGAGCGGATAACTCTGAGAGAAGAAGACGGGGATTCGAACGGGATAGAGTAATATAGAGAGACTAAAGCCCGTATTTTCAAACGTATCGGCGCCTCAGTTCGTCTTTTTAAACATCCGCTATTTGAAGTTGCTGGGATTTTCATGGACTTTTTTGTGATTCTAGAGATAGTTTTACACGGCTTCTGCATCTTGAACGGAAAAATCGCCCAAGAAAACCCAGTTAATCTTCTCTGTGGCCTTGGGGAATGGTCGTAATGGGAGATCGATACGGTTTAGAATATGGACATTAAACCTGAGAAGAAACAAATAGTAAAGTAGTCTATTGCTCTCCCTCGATTTATCTACCTATCTATCACATCAATGAAATGTTTGCTTGCGTTGCCTTAACCCTTGCCTTCCAACTGTTACTCTTGTCCACTCGAACAGTTGTGCCAATGTAAGAATGGGGGAAGCAGGAACACAAACAATATACTAGCTTATTGTTTTCTGTCTATTCATTCATGACTTGCGTTGCCTTAACCCTTGCCTTCCAACTGTCACTCCTGCCCACGCGAACAGTTGTGCCAATAGTAAGAAATGGGGGACTCGGGAACACAAACAATATACTAGTTTATTGTTTTCTGTCTATCCATTCATAACTTGCGTTGCCTTAACTCTTGCCTTCCAACTGTCACTCCTGCCGACCCGAACACTTGTGCCAGTAATAAGAAACATAAGACTAAGGAACACAAACTAACGCTCCAGGGCCGCCTTTCTTCGGGCTCTCCTCCGGGCCCCGCCACGCACGCCCTGCCTCACCCAACAGCCACATGTGGGCCGCTAGATATACAACATGCCACCTTTGATAATCATGAATTATGTCTTCTCATAAAATACATCTTTTTGATATTCCTTCATCGTCTGCGTCATTTGGCAGTGTGACGATTAACGGGTTCCCGTGGATGAAGGCAGCACACGTGCCTCCTTTCCTCTACTGGCATGCAGTGCATTCATATCCAGTCGCTGCCATGTGTGTGTGAGTGCGAGCATGCATACATGGACGGCTTGTTACCAAGGGGCGCCGGGCTGGTGTGCCCCGTCTGCACCACCGGCAGGAGCTCCAGCCTCGGAGGGCGGCAAGATAACATTCCCTCACCGATGAGCCTGTTGCATCAGCAGCCTTGGCACCTAACATTGGCTCGCCGCGGCTAACTCCTCGAGCCTTCCCTTGTCGTCCACCTCACATACGACGCCCCGCCTCAGCCAAACCCGCAGCCCTTCGAGGCTACCGCGGCCACAGATTGATTCCCGCAGGCTCAGTTGAAAGGAACAAGTAGTTATTTTTTTTATCGGGCACCTTATTTGTAGGGCTGCCCCATTTGTCGTCCTCTCAGTAAGACCTTCCCGCCCAGCTGTCCCATCCGTTGTCTCAGTAAGCGTGGGCGGCGGGGGTGGCCCATGGGAAGCTCACCATCTGGAGAAGACCTTCCACCTCATTCACGGTCGCCCCTATGAAAAAAACCCATCCAGAAAGCTTCGAAAAAAATACTTAATGCATTATTCATCTTACTTTCATCGTTTAATAGACTTAATAGTGTCTCATAGCAGAAGGAGATTATTTTTTCATACCATCCCACGCGTGATGTTAAAATGATACTCCTGTGCTTTCCTTAAGATTGCGTCAGTTTTGTCGACCCTCGAAAACCAGTAATGAAGACAGAGAGACAGACGGAGGTTGTTTTGCAAGGTCAGGCTTTGCGAAATGGAACTTTTAATGCTGCTGGTCAGACTCAGCGCGGACCCAGAGCTACGGGTGAGCAGCGGGGGACGGCAAGCAAGGGCAGGGAAGGGAGGGCAAGGTTGCGGCGCCAGGATCACCTACACCAAAAAGTTTATTTACAAAAAGAAAAAATAACTTAGCGAACTTAAGACATAATATATTGATCCGTTGGTGTCTGGAGTCATGGAAGCGCCAGAGACGTACGGAAGACCTTGTGGTGGTGTCGGTGATGTTGCCTGAAGAAGGGTTTAGCAATGAGGGGCTTGGCGAAGTGAATGTCGCTTCTCCTGACCCTGGCGCGAGCACTGCGGGTGATGGGTCAAGGCAGGGAGGCGAGGACCCATACTCTCAAACATTACAGGGCTCACACGCCCACATTGAATGAGGCTTTGGTAGAGGCTTGTTAGAATTTCCATGGGTAGTTGTCAGAGCGAAAGCCTTTGAGAATACTGGTCATGGTTCTTTTTGGTGCTTAGATTTAATCGATATTTCGCCCCAGATAATATTTGTTCCTTTATTCAGTGTTCCCCAAGGTAGTCATTGCGCTGTGTTTCGTCAATATCGGAAGCTCACGGCGAGTGCAATATCATTTAGACCGTCAGAACGTTTAGTTAGTCGCGTCATCCAGCAGCCGTCTACTTCCTCTCGCGGTTCCAGTGTTCCCGGGGATATAATTAGGATTCAAGGTGAACGGACCACTAAAATAGAAGAAGAAAAATAAGTTTACCTTCACCCCGTAGTTTTTTTCTTCTTCCTCCCCATCCACCAGTTCTCCCTTTCCCTCTCCCTTCTCTTTCACAATTTTCCTCTCACCTGCATCCATCGTTATCTCCATCACTTAACACCCTCCTTCGATTCACTATTTCTTTCCGTCTCCCATCCCTAATCGTAAGTCTAGACAAAACTTATTAAACCTTATATTATTAAACCCACTCGACTTTGACCTCTCTTTTGGCCAGTGATCTATAGTACCCTTTTTTTATATATAGGGACAGTGATTAGCGGGTGGTTTTTTCTTTTTCCTTTTTTTGCTACTTTTTTCACTGTAAAAAGAATCTATCTTGAAATCATTGCTGGTGTTTCGGTTCAGAGTGATAGATGAAAGTTATCAAGTGTTTTAATGGAGTCCTGTGAGAGGTGGATAAGACGATAGAAAGATAACTAGGGGTATATGTTGCTCAAATAGATAGATAGAGAGAGAGAGAGAGAGAGAGAGAGAGAGAGAGAGAGACAGACAGACATACAGTGAGACAGACAGATAGACAGACATACAGACAGACAGACAGACAGACAGGCAGGCAAACAGACAGACACAGAGAGTTGTCACGTGATACCTCCTACCATCCCGTCCATCTTGCTGACCTCATCTTATCCAAAAAAAGGTAAGGAGTCCACCACCACCACCACCACCACACACCTGCCCCGCCGTTGGTCCCACACCTGACTGCCCTCATTCACCCACTTTGAAGCTGCTGTCCTCCAAACGGATAGGACCGAGGCAGCTCTCCGCAGGTGTTCTCAATTCACCTGACGGACGAGGACTTTTTTTTTTTTTTACAACAAAGGAGACAGCTCAAGGGCACAAAAAAAGGAAGTAATAATGAAAATAAAAAAAAGCCCGCTACTCGCTGCTCCTACGAAAAAAAAAAAATCAAAAGAGGTGGCCGAAAGAGAGGTCAGTTTCAGGAGGAGAGGTGTTCTGATACCTGCCGGGGATTTCGACAAGAGCTCAAATTTAACTCCCTGACGTGCGCTGGCTGACTGACTTGACCTGATTATTGCCTCACCTGTCCTTACACAACCTGGCCATAGGGATTAATGAGTTCAGTTCTTGCGGAGCTCTAATTTAACTGCTTGACGTGCGCTGACTGACTGACTTGACCTGATTATTGCCTCACCTGTCCTTACGCCACCTGGACCAGAGGGATTAATGAGTTCAGTTCTTGCGATGCTGTGATTTCTACGCCACGGGGTTGGGTTGGGTTCCGTCACTGTTGGCTAATATTTGTTTATGTTTAATCTAATACAGTTTGCCACCTATACTGTTGCATTTTATACGTTATTTTATATGGTTTAATTTATGCCACTGTTATCGATGTTTCCAATGACGTAGTGCTGTTTATGTACTGGACTTGATACTTTTTTTTCTCCTCGTCTTCCTCCTGCATGCTCATCATTAGTGTTGCTGTGCTGGTATTCACTTCCCCTGAAATTGAACTGTTTTCCTCGTTTTTGTCTCGTACTGGACTGGATAGTTTTTTCCCCACCTCCTCCTCCTCCTCCTGTACCATCTTTAGTGCTGTTGTTATCACAGTAAGACCCGAGTATAGCCACCACCCTGAGTACTCACTTCTGATACTGTTCAACTGTTTTCCTTGTACTGGACTGGATAGCTTTTTTCTCCTCCTCCTCCTCCTGCATCATCATTAGTGTTGCTGTTGTTATTACCGTAAGAGCCGAGTATAGCTACGCACCGTGCTGGTTAACTTGGTAAAGGTCGGCAGTGTTGTTATTCTCTGAGGTAAAGTGTTTAGAGAGCAATGAAGAGGGACATTGACTGAGGGAAAGTTAGATTATATTGCTGCTTGCTTTCTCCTCTATCGCTTTCTTCGCTATATCCTCTCTCTTTCTGTCTGTCTGTGTGTCTGTCTGTTTCGCTCTCCATTTATCTATCTATCCCTAGTTTTTCCCTCCATGCAGAAGAAGAGGAAGAAGAGACGGTGATAGCGAAGTCCTTCAGTAGGCTTTATCACCATCGGGAAACTAACTCCTGTGTGCCCCTCGTCAGTTGCAGTCCCAGCCCTGTTCCTCCCCTATACTGTTCCTTCCCTCCTTCCACCCCTCACGGTACTTCCTTCCCCCACTCCACTGCGCTTCCTGGACCGACCTACTGTTATGCTAAATAGGGCGCTAACCTGCTGACGCCCATTCATTATACACGTCTTCCATTCATTTCACGCCATTCACCAACGCCTCTACTCGTCTCCCTCAAGTTTTGCACCGCTTTCTTTCTTACACTCTCATTCTAATGCTCCCCTTCTTATGCTCCCTTCCTTATGCTCCCTTTCTTATGCTCCCTTTCTTATGCTCCCTTTCTTATGCTCCCTTTCTTATGCTCCCTTTCTTATGCTCCCTTCCCTATGCTCCCTTTCTTATGCTCCCTTTCTTATGCTCCCTTTCTTATGCTCCCTTCCTTATGCTCCCTTCCTTATGCTCCCTTCCGTATGCTTCCTTCCTTATGCTCTCTTCCCTATGCTCCCTTTCTTATGCTCCCTTCCTTATGCTCCCTTTCTTATGCTCCCTTTCTTATGCTCCCTTTCTTATGCTCCCTTCCCTATGCTCCCTTTCTTATGTTCCCTTCCTTATGCTTCTTTCCCTATGCTCCCTTTCTTATGCTCCCTTCCCTATGCTCCCTTCCCTGTGCTCCCTTTCTTATGCTCCCTTCCTTATGCTCCCTTTCTTATGCTCCCTTCCTTATGCTCCCTTCCTTATGCTCCCCTTATGCTCCCTTTCTTATGCTCCCTTCCTTATGCTCCCTTTCTTATGCTCCCTTCCTTATGCTCCCTTTCTTATGTTCCCTTCCTTATGCTCCCTTCCTTATGCTCCCTTTCTTATGCCTCCTTCCTTATGCTCCCTTTCTTATGCTCCCTTCCTTATGCTCCCCTTATGCTCCCTTTCTTATGCTCCCTTTCTTATGCCTCCTTCCTTATGCTCCCTTTCTTATGCTCCCTTCCTTATGCTCCCCTTATGCTCCCTTTCTTATGCTCCCTCTCTTATGCTCACAGACACACACATAATTATATACTTTTTCTTTATCTTTTTGTTCTACTTTATATATTTTTCTTCACCTCCTTCAGTTATTTTTTTTATCTTCCTTTTTCCTTCTGTCTCTTTTTCCATTTCTTTTATTTTTCTTCTTCTTCCTTCTCACCTTTTTCTACATCTATTTTCATTTTCATTTTATTTTTTCATTTTTTTTCTTCCTCTACTTTCTCCTTCTTCCTCTTTTTCATCATATTTTTCCATTTGTTTTTCTTAGATTCTTTTTTCTATTTCTTTCATTCTTCTTCTTCTTCTTCTTCTTCTTCTTCTTCTTTATCTGGTCATATAAACAACTCTAAGTGCCTCGATATCAGTCAGTTCACGTATCGAATCAGTACTTCAACCTGTCCAAAACCTGTTCAACTCCAAGCACAAAAAATAACCTTGTACGGTATTACATTAAACAGTTTTCTTGACATAATGTAAGATGGACAGGACTCTCTCTCTCTCTCTCTCTCTCTCTCTCTCTCTCTCTCTCTCTCTCTCTCTCTCTCTCTCTCTCTCTCTCTCTCTCTCTCTCTCTCTCTCTCTCTCTCTCTCTCTCTCTCTCTCTCTCTCTCTCTCTTCTCTTCTCTTCTCTTTTTCTCTTCCCTTTTCTCTTCCCTTTTCTCTTCTCTATCTCTCCTTCTCTTCTTTTCTTCTCTTTTCTTCTTCTCTTCCCTTTTTTTTCTCTCTCTCTATCTACCTATCTATCTCATTTGGGAACGCCAGTAACTTGTCAGCTTCGTTCCTAGACCCACCTCTTTCTCGCTTCTCTTCCCTTGCACAATACGTTTAGGTGACCCGTCCCGCCTTTCTGGTACATTAAACAGTTTCCAAAATTAAGCGTGGGGTGGACAGGACTCTCTCCCTCGGGAACGCCAATAACTTGTCAGATTCGTTCCCAGACCCGCCTCGTCTCGCCTCTTTCTCGCCTCTTTTTCACTACTTTGCCCTTGTACTACGTTAGGTGACCGGCCACGCCTGCCTCTCGGCCCACTCCCTCCCCTATACCCTCGCCGCGACCTGCACCGCCTCGCCCCATGCAGACAACCTTGTTCCACTAAGTTTCATAAATCTTGCCCCTGCATCCAGGGCCGGTGGGTGGGGAGGACAGTTGGCCGGTGGGGGAGAGTAGTTAAACTTGTCTCTAGAGAACTGGGCTTCTTGAACTGAACGAGGGCGGAGAATGCCAATGCACTTCGGTCCACCCTAATACTTAGCTAACTAACTAACACCCACGAGCTTACCAAGACCCATTTTCTCAAGCACTTCGGAGCTTATATTGAAATTTGATATGGATTTCATAGAGGATATTTTTGTGAGTATTTCCATCGGTAGTTGTATGAGCATAGTGATAGTTTGACAAGACTTTCGGAGGAGTTGTTGGGGGTATTTCCATGGGTAGTTTTATGAGCCTAGTGTTAGTTTGCCAAGGCTTCTGCACCATAAATATAAAGAGCACTCATGAGAACCCAACTAATCTCCTTTGTATACTCACTTTAATAAGACTTTCACAGAGGTTTTAGTATTTCCATGGGTAGTTTTATGAGCCTAGTGATAGTTTAACAAGACTTCTGTACCATGAATATGAAAAAACACTCACGAGAACCCGACTAATCTCCTTCGTATACTCACTTTGATAAGACTTTCACAGAGGTTTTAGTATTTCCATGGGTAGTTTAATGAACCTAGTGATAGTTTGACAAGACATCTGTACCATGAATATGAAAAGACTCTCACGAGAACCCGACTAATCTCCTTTGTATACTCACTTTAATAAGACTTTCACAGAGGTTTTAGTATTTCCATGGGTAGTTTTATGAGCCTAGTGATAGTTGGCAAGACTTCTGTACCATGAATATGAAAAGACACTCACGAGAACCCGTCTGATCTTCGTTGGTTTAAAAATATTTGTTGTGAGAATCGAAAACCAACATTTGATAAGGCTTTCGTAGAGGTTGTTTTTTGTGGGAGTTTCCGTGAGTAGTTTCATGAGCCTAGCGTTGGTTTGACAAGACTTCTGCACCAGTCGCTTGCCAAGACCCATATTTTTAAGCATTTCGAAGCTTACCCACATTTGAGCAGACTATCACAGATTGTTTTTTTTTTTTTTTGTGGGTGTTTCTATGGGTAGTTTTGTGAGCCTAGTGATAGTTTCAACAAGGCTTTTACACCATGGCAGGGAATCTATCTCTATCTATCTATCTATCTCTCTATCTGTCTATCTATCTATCTATCTGTCTATCTATCTATCTGTCTATTTATCTATCTATCTATCTATCTATCTGTCTGTCTATCTATCTATCTGTCTATCTATCTGTCTATCTATCTATCTATCTGTCTGTCTATCTATCTATCAATCTATCATTCTATCTATCTCTCTTTCTGTCTATCTATCTAGCTATCTCCCCCCCTGCTCACCTCGGCATCAGTTTCCACTCCTCGAAGGTTCAGCGACCGTCCATGGTATTTGATTCCGTCCGTCATTCTTCCTTACGGGTCGGCTTTCATTTTACTCCGGGTATTAGAACGTTAGCGTAAGGTATGTTATCCAACCCTGATAATGAAGCTTCCACCACCACCGCCGCCGCCACGCCTCGATTTCTTTCTTTTTCCGCTTCTGTTGCAATGTTTTGGAGCTGGAGGTGTAAGGTGCATCGGCCTCTTATGTGTTAATGGGTGTATCTACTTTTTATCTGCTGTTCCTATTATCTCAGCTCTGTTTTGTAATATAGTGATGTAGTTATGCGAATGTTTTTTTTTTTGTTTCGTCGGTATTACATCGGTCTGTATTCTTAACCCGGTAGCTGCGGGGATCATGTTTCTTAAAGGTCCCTCTAAGCGAGAAAAATGAGAAAAAATCATCACTCACACAAACCATTTCATAATATATATCAACGCATTTGTGATCAGTTTATGAATCATCTGTTTTTGGGGGAGTTATATCGTGGCAAAAATTTGGCCCGTCGCTGCTACACGGTAAAGCCACAAATTTGGCCCGTCGCTGCTACACGGTAAAGCCACAAATTTGGCCCGTCGCTGCTACACGGTAAAGCCACAAATTTGGCCCGTCGCTGCTACTGGGTTAAGCGTCTCGGGCTCCCATTGCGATCATTTCCTAAGGCCACAGAGGAGATTAATCGGGTTTTGATGTTGTTTCCCGTTCAAGGTGCAGAAGCCGTGTAAAACTATTACTAGCATCACAAAACAGTCCATGAAAATCCCTCCAGCACCTTCTATTACGAGAGGCTTCTCAAACAAAGGAACTGGAGAGGTGTCTTGATAGTCCTGAAAGCGTTCAAGTCGTAGGCAGAAGGAAATACAGACGAAGGAATACATGTGCTTTTCAAAAGAACGAGAGGCCAGAGGAGAGCGAGATCAATTTCGGGTGGATGGAGAGGTGCCTTGATACACTCCTCCTGGGGAAAAAGCGTTCAAGTCGTAGGTAGGAGGAAATACGGACGAAGAAATCTACAAGTACTTTTTTTTATATATTAATTTACCGTTAGCTCTCTCCTCCGCCCCGCCTTGCATGGCGTGACCCACAAGGCCCCGCGCGGCGACCACCAACCCACGGCAAAAACATGGAAAAGGATATCGAGATTTCTCAACGCATATATTTGCCGCTGATGTGAAAGTGATCAGGGATGTCGTCAATACCTCAAAGGCTGTCGCTCAAGATCCTTCAGCAGGGGAGTCAAATGCCATGCACTGTTTTATACCAGTACTACCGGATCGCCGAGTGACACTCACCAGAAGTGTGTCAGAATTTCTCCAGATAGTCATGGTTTTGAGAGTAACGTTTGGTGACGTGATGAATGAGTCTCGTGGCTGTGACGCACGCGGCCCCCACTGTTGCTACATTTGGGTCCATATTCTTAAACGTATCGGGTTCCCATTACGACTGTTTCCCAAGGCCACAGAGAAGATGAACTAGGTTTTCATGGGTGTTTTTGTCGTTCAAGATGCAGAACTCCTGTAAAACTATCATTTAGATCACAAAACAGCCCAGCAACTTCTACAACAGGCTTGTCAAATATGCGTTTAGGAATACGGACTTAGTTGTCCCCTCGCGGCCGCCCAGCGTGGTGGGTGACCAGTCATCCACAACGTCCCCGTCAAAGGTCAGTGTTGCCAATGGAAAAACAAATCGACATGAATGAATGGTAACAAAGACCGACGACCTCTGCCCACGGTGAACAAGCTGCCCTCCCACTAACGGTGTCTCCCTTGAACAGGCGTCACCAGCACGGCGTGGACAAGCGAGTGACTGATGACAATAAATAGTGTGGCAATTGGGGATTATTTTAGATTAATTTTAGTTCAATATATTCGTTGGTTAGTCACTTTTCTTCAGGGTATTGCAATAAAACACGTCTGAACAACTTGGGGCACATTTTTTTCACCTCAACATTCTCTAAGGATTTTGTTATTCTTCCCTCTCCTCTTCCCTGCCTACCCTCCTTTTCTCTTTCCCTTTCCTTTTCTCTTCTTTTCATCCCTCTCTACTTTCCTTCCCTCTCCTCTTCCCTGCCTACCCTCCTTTTCTCTTTCCCTTTCCTTTTCTCTTCTTTTCTTCCCTCTCTACTTTCCTTCCCTCTCCTCTTTTCTCCTCTCTTCTTCCTTGTAAGAGATGACCTGCCGTGAAAGGTGTCTCCGCAATGGGTCACGTCCTGCACCTCACGATCTTGACATCCCAGGTGGTCGGGAGGCGGGACCTTTATTGCCGCCGCTCTCGCCAAGGTGTACGTGACGGACCCTCCCATGACACGCCTCGCCGCACGTACCCACGCAGGGATTCACACACACGCCCGCACACGTACCCAAACAAGACCCTTAAGACCCTCACCCACAGATGCTAGGTGTGTGTGTGTGTGTGTGTGTGTGTGTGTGTGTGTGTGTGTGTGTGTGTGTGTGTGTGTGTGTGTACTTTCTCTTGTATGGGCGGGACCTGCAGAGTTAATGATGGCCCTTGGTGTCCATGTGTGTGCGTGTGTGTGTGTGTGTGTGTGTGTGTGTTGTCTTTTTCTAATTCCCATGTTATTTATATTTCTGCCTCTGCGTAAAATAGATCACAGTTTTATTTAATTATATCCTAAGTAAATTCCTCCTGTTATTTTACTGATCTGCGACTATAAGGGGAACTAAATGGGCTTTGTTGATGGATCTTACTTTATTTTTTTGTATATCATTTTTTTACTTCAATTTGTATTTATTTCAATTTATTTAATGTTTGTATTTTTCATTATTTTTTTTACTTTTTTTGTTAATTGATTGATTGATTTTTATTTCTTACGTTTTTCTTTGCGTTTCTACCAATTACTAAAGTGTGTGCCCTATTTTTTTTGTGTGTGTGTGTGTGTGTGTGTGTGTGTGTGTGTGTGTGTGTGTGCGTGCCATTTCTTAGTCTCCTCCTCGTCGCATCTCCTCCACTTTGTCTTCCTCCGCCGGCCGCGTCCTCATAACAACACAACCCTACACTTTGCACCCAATCCTTCACCCGGCCCGTCCCTGCTCGTTAGCCCACATTCATTCATCTCCCTACCTGCCCGCACACTGAACGTCCTCACTTAGCGCTCGCACAGACACTACCTGCAACCCACGATAACATCAAGGAGGAGTAGGGGAGTAGAGGAGTGCCGGGCAGGGTCAGAGTTGCGCTGGAAACGTTCTCATATATTTTACAGGACGTCTCGAAGCAGCGTATGAATCACCTGATGGCTGGCTTTTGAATCATTTATCTTCCTCCGTGACTTTGAATATTTGGTCACATTCTTAAAACACATTTGACACGGCTTTCGTAGGAGTTTGGGCATTTCCAGGAGTAGCTCTATGACCCCGTTGGTAGTTTGACCCTTCCTCTGTACTATGACCCTAAAGAAACACTCATTAGAAGCCGATTGATCTCGTTTTTGGCCTTGGGAAAAAGTTGATGTGAGGGGTGGAAGCGTCTGAGGATACCAAACGAGTGTGGTGTCGTAGCAAAGGTCCGCAGCGCAGCTCAGGCTAGCGCGCGGCTAAGAAGGTGAAATGTACACATCATCTGCTAGTTTTTGTGGAGCAAGTTTGTTTTACTCAGCGATGATTCGGCAACGAGGAGAGAGAATGGTGTCAAGGACGGCAAACTGTGCTGCAGGGTTGACCGCAGCAGATGTTGGTGGCCAGGTAACGACGCACAACGATCTTTACCGTCTCAAGGAGGAGGATTATTTGAACTTTACTAAGAATAGGACACAATATGGACTCGAAAGTGATTGGCTACGAGAGGTGTTGTCCAGGTAACACACAACGATCTTTACCGTCTCAAGGAGGAGGATTATTTGAACTTCACTAAGAACAGGACACAATATGGACTCGAAAGTGATTGGCTACGAGAGGTGTTGTCCAGGTCACACACAACGATCTTTACCGTCTCAAGGTTGATTAATATTTGAACTTCCTTAGTATTAGAAAGCAATATGAACTTGGAAATGATACAAAGGTTAAGTAAAATTCCTACTGTCTTTTTTTCCCCTTTAGCAGCTTGGTCAATATCATCTACCTTCATTTTTTTCCCTTCCTCGCCAGCAATTTAAACTCGAAAATGATTCAGAACTTAAAACTACTACTTCTGCTTTATTTTTTATCTCTTTAGCTGCTCGATTAACTTCATTCGCCCTTATTTTGTCCCTTCCCAGCCACCTTCTTCCCACACCTTCTTCCTTAACAATAGAACACAATATAAACTCGAAAGTGATTCACAACTTAACTAAAACTGCTATACTTCCCCCCCTCTAGCACCTCGATCAGTGTCATCTCTCCTCATATATTTTCCTTCCTCGCCGGCAATATAAACTCAACAGTGATTCAGAACGTAACTAAAATTGCTACTACTACTTTTTGATCTCTTTAGCAGCTCGATCAATCCCTTCCATCCTCATTTTATCTCTTCCTCGCCATCTTCTTCCCACACTTCCTCTTCTCACATCAAGGATAAGCAAAATACCAGCGATTCGAAGGCCCATGTTATTGTTATGTTATTGTTATGTCCATGATATATTTATTCAGATCCAAAAAATGCTGCTCTTAGGTGAAAAAAAAACAGATCAGATACTATAAGCCCGCGATGCACTGCCCGGGTAAAGAGAATAGGATAAAGCATAGAGGAGGGTCAGAATCGGTCTGTGAGGTTTGTTGACGCTCTTAGATTCTCTTCGACACGAGAGGAGGCTCAACGGCTAATGCTACGGAGATGAGCGCTGAGGCCACGTGCAGTTATAGCGTTTGCAACCACCAACTTGGCTTCTCTTACTCGTACGGGTCAGCAAGTGTGGTTGAAATGAGGAATAAAAATCATTACTTAAAAAATATAGATCGGCCGTGATACTTGCCTCCTTTAGTTGTATACCGTAGATAGATCATTTTTCCGGAGGTGTATTTTGATGCAGGTAATTATGTGACTGGTGAGTGAGTCCTCCTCCTCCTCCTCCTCCTCCTCCTCCTCCTGCTCCTCTTAGTCCTCGTCCTCCTCCTCCTCCTCTTAGTCCTCCTATTTCTCCTCCTCCTCCTCCTCCTCCTCCTCTTAGTCCTCGTATTCCTCCTCCTCCTCCTCCTCCTCCTCATCATCATCTTAGTCCTCGTAGTCCTCCTCCTCCTCCTCCTCCTCCTCCTCCTCTTAGTCCTCGTATTCTTCCTCCTCCTCCTCCTCCTCCTGCTCCTCTTAGTCCTCGTCCTCCTCCTCCTCCTCTTAGTCCTCCTCCTCCTCCTCCTCCTCCTCCTCCTCCTCCTCTTAGTCCTCGTATTCCTCCTCCTCCTCCTCCAACCCTTCTTTTCTCCATTCATCTTTCTTCTTTCCTATATTTGGTTCATTCTTCTCTCCCTCCCTTCCTCTATATTATTATTCTCCATCCCTCTACCTTCCTCCTCCTTCCTTTTTTCCCATTCTTCACTTTTTCTTTCCTTTTTCCTTTCTCCCTCCCTTCTATCATAGGTATTCTTCTGCTGTGAGTGGCGAGGGCTGAGTGATGAAGTGAGGGCGAGCTGTTGCGTCAGGGGGAACAGAGAAAGCCATCCATGCATCCATCCATCTAGTCTAGACCGACTGACCACCTAACTGACTGCCCCAAGAGTCCTATGGCGCCGCCGAGGAGCCTGATAAAGTGAGTTAACTAGCACTAAAAAGTCTACCGATGAAGAGGCGAGCGGGCGAGGGAGAGCAAGGCCAGCGCACGATGCCCAAACACAGCGACGCCCCAAAAAAGGTCTTCTTTGTCGCAATACCGCACCAAAGGGGGGGAAAAGGTCAAGGTGAGGCTGGTTGTTTTAAGTTTATTGTTTGCTCCTGTTGGTGGTGGTCGCGGGAGAGGGGCGAAGAAGATGAAGGAAGGAAGGAAGAAAGGAAGGAAGGAAGGAAGGAAGGAAGGAAGAAAGGAAGGAAGGAAGGAAGGAAGAAAGGAAAAAAAAGAAAAACAAATATATAAGGAAGAGGAAAAACATATAGATAAAGAGGAAGAAGAAGAAAAAATGGAGATGAAGAAGAAGAAGAAGAAGAAAAATGAAAAAGAAGAAAAGAAGAACAAGAACAAGAAGAAAAAGAAGAAGAGAAAGAAAAGAAAACCAGAAAAAAAGAAAACAAAAAGGAAAAAGAAGAGGAAAGTTTAAAAAATCGAAGAAAAGAAGAAAAAAAGACGATAAAGAAATATGAAAATAAGAAGGAAAAGGAAATAGAGAAAAAATGCATCTAATCATCCCTTTAATAGAAAAAAAATCATTCATATCTCATAGCAAATACAGGTAACAAGTTATTATATGAAGAGATAGAAGTGATTCATTTTTCATGATACTATTTATCCATTTTTTCACAGCCCCTCATCATTGCCTCTCCTTCTGTGTGTGTGTGTGTGTGTGTGTGTGTGTGTGTGTGTGTGTGTGTGTGTGTGTGTGTGTGTGTGTGTGTACTGCAAGCGCCCGAGTTCATGTTCTGATTGATTGATGTCTCTAAGCTGCAAGTGTGGCAATGTCATTTTTCGTAGTGGTGGTGGTGGTGGTATTGGTGGTGGTACTGGTGGTGGTGATGCTGTTGTTTAGGGTTTTTTTTTTTTTTTACAATAAAGGAGGCAGCTCAAGGGCACAAAAAAAAACAATAAAAAAAGCCCGCTAATCGCTGCTCCCATAAAAGAATCAGAAGAGGCGGCCAAAAGCAAGGTCAAACTCGGGCGGAGAGGTGTCCTGATACCCTCCTCTTGAAAGAGTTCGAGTCGTAGGCAGGAGGAAATACAGATGAAGGAAGATTGTTCCAGAGTTTACCAGCGTGAGGGATGAAAGAGTGAAGATGCTGGTTAACTTTTGCATAAGGGGTTTGGACAGTATAGGGATGAGCATGAGTAGAAAGTCGTGTGTAGCGGGGCCGCAGGAGGGGGGGAGGCATGCAGTTAGCAAGTTCAGAAGAGCAGTCAGCGTGGAAATATCGATAGAAGATAGAAAGAGAGGCAACATCGCGGAGGAATTTAAGAGGTAGAAGACTATCAGTAGGAGGAGGAGAGCTGATGAGACGAAGAGCCTTAGCCTTCACCCTGTCCAGAAGAGCTGTGTGGGTGAAGCCCCCCCACACGTGAGATGCATACTCCATACGAGGACGGACAAGGCCCCTGTATATGGATAGCAACTGCGCGGGGGAGAAGAACTGGCGGAGACGATACAGTCTGGAGTTGTGTACTTCTTGTTGAGAGGGTCTTCTATTGAAAGAAGTTGAATAATGCAGAGTGGAGTCGTCGGCGTATGAGTGGACAGGACAGTTTGTTATGGAAAGAAGATCATTGATGAATAACAGGAAGAGTGTGGGTGATAGGACAGAGCCCTGTGGAACGCCACTGTTGATAGGTTTAGGGGAAAGCAGTGACCGACTACCACCGCAGAGATAGAACGGCCGGAAAAGAAACTGGAGATAAAGGAACAGAGAGAGGGATAGAATCCGAAAGAGGGCAGTTTAGAAAGCAAAGACTTGTGCCAGACTCTATCGAAGGCTTTCGATATGTCTAGCGCAACAGAGAAAGTTTCACCGAAACTGCTAAGAGAGGATGACCAAGAGTCAGTTAAGAGAGCAAGAAGATCGCCAGTAGAGCGCCCCTTGCGGAACCCATACTGGCGATCAGATAGAAGGTTAGATGTGTAAAGGTGCTTTTGAATCTTCCGGTTAAGGAATGATTCAAAAGCTTTAGATAGACATGAAAGTAAAGCTATTGGGCGGTAGTTTGAGGGATTGGAGCGGTCACCCTTCTTAGGCACAGGCTGTACAAAGGCATACTTCCAGCAGGAAGGAAAGATAGATGTTAATAGGAAGAGACGAAAGAGTTTGACCAGGCAGGGTGTCAGCACAAAAGTACAGATTTTAAGGACAATAGGAGGCACTCCATCAGGTCCATAAGCCTTCTGAGTTGAGGCCAGAGAGGGCATAGAAAACATCATTAGGAAGAATTTTAATAACAGGCATAAAGGAGTCAGAGGGGGGATGAGTAGGAGGAATGTGCCCAGAATCGTCCAAGGAGGTGTTGTTGTGTTGTTGTTGTTGTTGTTGTTCTTGTTGTTGTTGGTGGTGGTGGTGGTGATGTTGAGGTTGTTGTTGTTGTTGTTGTTGTTGTTGTTGGTGGTGGTGGTGGTGGTGGTGGTGAATGAGGGTCAAACCTGTTCTAAGGCCTTTTTCCATTACCATTTTATCCGGTCTTCCAACTATCAAGAGTTTTGTTTTTATGGGTGTCTTAATATATCGTAGGTTTTATCATTAGTACTTTTGGGGGGGAGCTTTAAAGTCGCCCTGTCTGAATTTTCCTAAACTCTGAACACCTCTTAACCTCCTCCTCTTCCTCCACCTCCTCCTCCTCCTCCTCCTCCTCCTCCTCCTCCTCCTCCTCCTCTTCCTCCTCCTCCTCCTCCTCCTCCTCCTCCTCCTCCTCCTCCCCCTCCTCCTCCTACTCCTCCTCCTCTTCCTCCTCCTCCTCCTCCTCCTCCTCCTCCTCCTCCTCCTCTAAAAAACTTGGAAAGAGACTAGAAAACGGGACTTCTTATTTCTAGAGAGCGTGAATGCTTTTACACACACACACACACACACACACACACACACACACACACACACACACACACACACACACACACACACACACACACACACACACACACACACACACACACACACACACACACACACATTGTGCATTACGCATACACTATCTTATATTCCTTAGAAGAAGAAAATGAAAAAGAAAATGAAAAACAGAAGAAAAAATAAAATACTGTCGAAAATGAAACGACAAAAAACAAAAAAAGGGGAATTAAAAAAAAGAACAGGATCAGAAACAAGAACAGGAACAAAAAGAACAGCACACACACGCACAAAAAAGATCTGTGGGCTGACTGGGAGGGAGCGAGTCTTTTTTTCTTCTTTTTTTTTTCTTTTTCTTCTATCCCTCCGTGGTCACTGACGACGTCTTCTGAGGAGTGAAAGTGTGCCTCGGCCAGCAGCTTGTTCACGTGGCCAAGTAGTGCACCTGTGTGTGTGTGTGTGTGTGTGTGTGTGTGTGTGTGTGTGTGTGTGTGTGTGTGTGTGTGAAGCGAGTTCAGGGCATTCAAATTCATATTATAATTATATTACCATTGAATACCTGCAATGTTTTGCTGTATTCTCCACTTATTCAATGAAATAATATAATCATATGAGAGCAAGCGGGGAGGCGGTGGCTGAGTGGTTAGCGTGACGGCGCAGCGTCCAGAACGACGGGGGTTCGTGCCCCACCTTGTGCCACCTTGTGTCACTGCCGAGTGGCCCAAGACTACCCACATGCTGTCCTGAAGACCACCTATCAAGCCGAACTCTAGATTCTCTCTCTGAAAGAGAGGGTCATTGATGAGCAGCGGGGAGCAGCATGAGCCAAGCAAGATGGCGCCGCTATAAACATCTGCCTGCGCCACAACGGGCTGGTGCCGACCATCTGGCCCGACCAAGAAAGCCTACCGGCGCCATAGGCTAAAACATAAAAAAGAAAAAAAAATGTTATATGCAAATAAAATGCATTGGTAAGCTCAGTTGGGGAGCCCCTCCGGCCACAAGAGCTGCGTACCAAAGGTTCCAATCTCCTGCACCGATGCAGACAAACAGCGCCGCGAAAGACGACTGTGAAATCGAATTTCTTTTCAGTGACAGCGATCGCCGCTCATTGGTAACGATCAAAACAAAAGGAAGTGACTGTGATATCGGCCCTAGGTCTTGCGAATTCACGTTCAGCCTGCGGGACCTTTGAGTGTGAGGTGATGTGACCCTTGCTTGGCGAAGGGGACCGTGCTATACCCTCGCCTGCGTTCGTGTGGTGGTGTCTGTTGTATGGCTGACATGGCTTTGATTTCTTACTTATGATTTCCCTTCCTTTAATGTTGTCGTTGTTGGCGGTTTTTGTTTCCTGGGTTATATTAGTATTACATTGGTTTTCTCTCATTATTGCTGGATATTGTTAGTATTGTATGTAATTTTCTATTTCTTTTTTGGGGGGAGGGGATGACTGTTAAGATTTAGTTGTTGTTGTTGTTGTTGTTGTTGTTGTTGTTGTTGTTGTTGTTGTTGTTGTTGTTGTTGTTGTTGTTGTTGTCTTGATCCTTGTTAATTGATATATATATTTTTCTCTCTCTCTCTCTCTCTCTCTCTCTCTCTCTCTCTCTCTCTCTCTCTCTCTCTCTCTCTCTCTCTCTCTCTCTCTCTCTCTCTCTCTCTCTCTCTCTCTCTCTCTCTCTCTCTCTCTCTCTCTCTCTCTCTCTCTCTCTCTCTCTCTCTCTCTCTATTACATACTGATTCGCACGCTATTACTACCCTTCTTTCTCATCATGTTCAGCTTCGTATTCCAGCCAGGTCGCTCCGTTCCTCCCATCTAGTTCGGTTTGCCCTTCCCATATATACTACACATCAACCTACTGGGCGGGACATGGGTGGACTTCCTTAGCGGAGGAGCGGGGTCGGTATTCTCGGACGCTTCCTACTGTTACATCAACTATCTCAAGAGGCCATAAAGGAGATCAGTCGAGTCTGATAGGTTCATGGTACAGAAGAAGGGTCACGCTATCAGTAGGGTTATAGAACTCCCCCTGGAAATGCCCAAAACTCCGATATATACGAAAGCCCTGTTACATATTTTCTTAGGTTCATAGTACAGAGGAAGGGACAATCTGCTGCATATTTCAGATTGTTGATATGTTCATTGGGAAGCATGGTGAAGCTCTACTGGCTGAAGGCTGCATCGATCCCTTCATGACTTATAGTGCAGAGGAATAATCTTTTTTCCGTCCCAGCGAGCAGACTCCCCGCACGGATAATAAAATCAGGCGAGCATAACAATCTCGTCACCCTGTTCCTCTTAGTAGGGCAGCACGTGTGTAGTCTTGCACGACCTGCCTGGCTCGGCGGAACAAAGCTAGCGGGAGAAAGGGAAACCAAGGCGACTGACAATTAGTATTCTCAAGGAAAACTCGCTCGCCCACCAAGGAAAAAAATAACTGTTTATTGGAGCTGCCCTGGATTTTTATGGTTATTAAATGCATGATTTAATTTTAGTAATACTTTACACACCTTTTTTTATTCATTCTTCAAATTCTTCTTCTTTTTCTTAGTCTTTTTCTTCTTCCTCGTCTTCTTCTTGTCTTTATTATTATTTTTATCATTATTATTATTGTTATTATTATTATTATTATTATTATTATTATTATTAGTAGTAGTAGTAGTAGTAGTAGTAGTAGTAATAGTTGTATATATATACCACCACCAACAACCTCACTATTATAATCAGGCGCAGTAAATAAGAGCAACAAAAAATAAAAGGAAAGGGAAAGGGAAAGACAATGCCCAGGGACCGGTTCTGAGGACGGGGGGTAGCGGGGCGGGGGCCAGGGGGGGGGGTAGGTTTCATAAGTTGGGGGGGGGGTAAGTATGTAAGTGGGGGAAATATGAATAGCTATACTTTCCAATAAGATTAGTTTTTGCTCTAATCAACCACAAACAAAATACAGTGTTCCAGAAATCCCTTATTAATATCTTCTGCTGGAGAGGGAGGGAAGGATGGAGACTTGTCGTGTGCCAGCTAGACAGACAGACAGATAGACAGACAGACAGAGCAGGGCCAACCGAGCACAGCGCAGTCAGTCAGGGAGGCAAGGAGGGCAATGCATGCAGCTGGCTGGGAAAGGCAAGAGACGAGACACGTTCTGGGACTAAACCATTGACTCTAGGTGATCTAATTGCAGGGAGAGGCAAGTTTGGTGTCAGGGCTGATGGCTTAACTAAAACATTATCCACCCGGCCTCTTGCAGACTCCTTCCTGTCTAATGTTATGTTCTTTATCTAAAGGCTGAAGGATTTCTTTTAATATTAGCGTCTTTGTGTGTTATGTGAGTGATCGATTAATGAGCTGATGCATGGAGATAGACAGACAGATTGATACATAGGTAAGTAGATTGACAAATAGATAGATAGATAGACAGTCAGGTGCGATGATTGATGAAAACAAGGTAAAGATAAGTTGATTAATAAATAGGGAAATACAAACATATCGGTCGCCAACTCACATTGATTTTTATCTTCTGAAGTACTCATACCAAAAAAATGTGTGTGTGTGTGTGTGTGTGTGTGTGTGTGTGTGTGTGTGTGTGTGTGTGTGTGTGTGTGTGTGTGTGTGTGTGTGTGTGTGTGTGCGCTCAGATACGCTCATCAGAACTCCCCGAATGACACAATATATAAAACTAGACTGAGTTGACTCATCTCTCTTTTTTTCTAACTAATTCAATGATAGGTTGTGTTACTATTTCCATGGGTAGTTTTATGAGCATAGTAAGTCAAGCAGTAAAGTAGTATTAGTAAAGTAATATTAGTAATGGTTGTAATGATTAAGTAAAGTCGTAAAAGCATTGATTGTTAGCGAGACACTTGTGGTATGTAGTTAGTTGCAATGAAGCTGATCTGTATTTTAAAACCATGACTGTATAAGAACTGGGTAACAGAATGTCGATGAGAGAATGCCAGCGCCGAGTCAGCTGACGTCTTCATAACGGCATATGACTTAATTGGGCGTCTGCGGGTCTTCCTGACGTGCCGGAAATACGCCCAAACTTAATAGCAGAGTCCAGTACGTAGTTACTTGCCACACACTGTTGTTAAGTCTCGTACTCGCTGAGCGGCTTAGAAAATCGATTATCAAGCTACTCGTTCTTTGTTAATCGTAAAAGAACGATGTAATAATGTCCCACTATAGAGTTACCGCAATAATATGACATTTATGTTTACTATTATCTACGTTGCTGTGCGTTTTTACGTTTTTACATTTCTTCCTTCTCATTTGCTCTCTTCCTTTCCATTGCTCTTCTTTTTTCCTTCCTTCCCTCTTTCTCGGTCCCCTTCTTTTCTCTCTCTTCCTTTTTTTGCTCCGTTCTCTCTTCCCTTTCCTCTTCCTTCCCCTTTTTTTCTTCCTCTCCTTTGTTTCTTTTTATTCCCTCTCCTTTTTTCCCTCTCTTCTAAACCCCCACAGTATCCTAATAGATAGTTCACCTTAGGATACCTGATAGATAATGAAAGCAATCACGTCTTTTTGCATTCCCATATCTTATTTTCCTTCAACATTTCTCAACGGTAGCCCGGCGGAGGCGTCCCAAGCTGGCCACATCATCCCCCATCATCAAGAAATCAATTACTGCTTGCCTGATATGCTATTCTTACAATAATTTAGTTAGAGTAATAGTAGAGGGGCAAGGAAAGCATATACCACAGCGAACACTTAGAAAAGAAAACAATGATCCTAAGTGGATGACTCGTGGACTAAAACATGAGACTGGGTTAAAGAAGGGAATTTATCAGAAAATAAAGAATGGTGAAACACATCTCAGGGGCCGGTACGTCGAACTATCTAGATTAGCTAAGAAAAACACCAGGATAGCAAAAAGGAACTTTGAGATCAAAGTAGCAAATGAGGCGAAAAGTAATCCTAAGGGCTTCTTTCAGATGTATAGAACAAAAACACGGGAGAAAATTGGACCGCTGAAAACAAACACAGGGGAGCTAGTAGAAAATTACGAAAATATGAGCACATTGTTGAACGACTACTTCCTTTCAGTATTCACACAGGAGGATCGAACGACTATACCGGAAAGAGTTCAGGTGTACGAGGGCGGGGATGGCGATAAATTGAGGGATATAATCATTACCAGGCAAGTAGTTCAGGATGAGATAGATAAGCTTAAGAAGAACAAGTCGCCAGGTCCTGACGGGATATTTCCGAGGGTATTAAAGGAATTAGGTGATGTACTCAGTGACCCACTAACCGACATCTTTAAGATGTCGGTAAATACTGGCTATGTGCCGAGCCTATGGAAAGTAGCTAATGTGACGCCGATTTTTAAAAAGAGGGACAGGTCAGTTGCCTCAAACTATCGCCCAATTAGCTTAACATCGGTTATAGGCAAGATGCTGGAGTCCATAATAGCCAGGAACATTCGGGAGCATTTAGAGAAACATAGCTTAATTCACGACTCGCAGCATGGGTTCACAAAAGGTAGGTCATGCCTCACCAATCTCTTGTCCTTCTACAATAAAGTATTTGAGGCGGTTGACAGAGATGAAAATTATGATGTAATCTATCTTGATTTTAGTAAAGCGTTTGACAAAGTTCCTCACCAACGACTATTGCTTAAATTACAGGCTCACGGAGTAGAGGGTAAAGTTTTGAACTGGGTCAAGGCTTGGCTTAGCAATAGGAAGCAAAGAGTGCAAACCAATGGTAAAAGATCTGACTGGGGATGTGTTACGAGTGGGGTCCCACAAGGTTCGGTATTAGGTCCACTTTTGTTTATTATTTATATCAATGACTTAGACACAGGAATTAGTAGTGATAGTAAATTTGCAGATGATACCAAGATCGGTAGAGTAATTGAGTCGGATCAGGACGCTAGTATTCTCCAAGGCGAACTCAACAGATTGTATGACTGGGCGGATAAATGGCAGATGGAGTTCAATGTAGGGAAGTGCAGTATTCTGAGTGTAGGTAGGAACAACCCCTCACACAACTATTGCTTAAATGACACTCTCATAAGCAGGTCTGGGTGCGAGAGGGATTTAGGGATCTTAGTGAGCTCTGATCTCCGTCCAAGGGCACAATGCATTCAAGCTAGAAATCGAGCAAATAGGGTACTGGGATTTATTTCAAGGAGCGTAAGCAACAGAAGCCCCGAAGTCTTCCTCAAACTATATTTAGCATTAGTTAGACCTCATCTTGACTATGCGGTTCATTTCTGGTCGCCTTACTATAGAATGGATATCAAAATGTTAGAATCGGTGCAGAGGAGGATGACTAAGATGATTCAGGGGTTGAGAAACTTGCCGTACGAGGAAAGACTCAAACAGTTAAACTTGCATTCTCTAGAAAGGCGAAGGGTGCGTGGAGACATGATCGAGGTTTATAAATGGATGAGGGGCTTTAATGAGGGAGACATTCATAAGGTTTTGTTGGTAAGAGAACCGGGTAGGACACGAAGTAACGGGTTTAAACTGGATAAATTCAGATTCAACAGGGACATAGGCAAAAATTGGTTTACTAACAGGGTGGTGGATGAGTGGAATAGGCTTAGCAGTCATGTGGTGAGTGCCAATACAATTGTCACATTCAAAAATAGACAAGATAAATTCATGGACAGCGATGTTAGGTGGGGTTAGATACACGGGAGCTTAGGGTCAAAGGAGCTGCCTTGTACAGACCTACCGTCCTCTTGTAGACTCCTGCGTTCTTATGTTCTTATGTTCAACTACTACTACTACTACTACTACTACTCTAACATAGGCAATAACCTCCTTTTGTATTCCCATTTCTCACTTTCCTCCAGCATTTCTCAACTCAGTAGCGCAGCGGAGGCGTCTCACTATCCCTGTACCATCCCTCGTCATCCAGAAATCAATTACCGGCTGCTTGATATACTCTGACATAGACAAACACCCTTTCTTGCATTACTTTCACTTGCTTTCCTTCAACATTTCACTCACTTGCCCAGCGGAGGCGTCTCACACTGGCTCTATCGTCCCTCGTTATCAAGGAATCAATTAGTGGCTGCTTGAGAAACTCTTGCATAGATATTAAAGTTGATTGGGAGATTAATTCACTCATTGTCTTAACGCGCTGGTCGTTATGTTTGAGGTTTAGTGTTTAAGCTTGCATTAGTCAGAGCGCCAGTACCCTTCTCCCCTTCCCTTCCCCTTCCCTTCACTTCCCATCCATTTTAATTTTGATTTTATCTTTCATCCATTCTCTCAAGCTTAGTTTTAACCTTCTGTCTGTCTGTCTGTATGTCTGTCTGTCTGTCTGTCTGTCTGTCTGTCGGTCGGTCGGTCGGTCGGTCTCTCTCTCTCTCTCTCTCTCTCTCTCTCTCTCTCTCTCTCTCTCTCTCTCTCTCTCTCTCTCTCTCTCTCTCTCTCTCTCTCTCTCTCTCTCTCTCTCTCTCTCTCTCTCTCTCTCTCTCTCTCTCTCTCTCTCTCTCTCTCTCTCTCTCTCTCTCTCTCTCTCTCTCTCTCTCTCTCTCTCTCTTTCTCTCTCTCTCTCTCTCTCTCTCTCTCTCTCTCTCTCTCTCTCTCTCTCTTCTCTCTTCTCTCCTCTCTCTCTCTCTCTCTCTCTCTCTCTCTCTCTCTCTCTCTCTCTCTCTCTCTCTCTCTCTCTCTTTCTCTCTCTCTCTCTCTATGACTAATTCACTTCCTCGCTAAACCTTTGTCTTTGTTTTCTTCTTCTTCCAACTCCGTTATTCTTCTCTCGTCTGCTTCTCTTCCCTCTCTCTTTTTCCTTGTACCTTTCATTTTCATTTCTCCAGTGCTTTCACCTTCCTTCTCTTCCCTCTCTCTTTCTCTCTGTCTCCTTCTCTCCGTTCTTCGCTCCAACCTTTCGCTCCTTTCATCTTTCTCCCCTTCACTTACTCTCCCTTCCTCCTCCTTCCTAATCGCCTTACTCTCCTTTCCCTTTTCGTTGTTTGTGTCTTTGTATTTCTTTTTCTGCGTCTCCTTTTCCTTTTCGTTGTCTCTGTTGCTGCATTTGTTTTGTTTTTTGCGAGCTCACAGAAACAAGGGAATTCAAAGGGCTTTTCTAAGGGCCGATTCAGTACGTCTATAGTTTGTGGCATCTATAGGACGAATGACAAATGACAGGAGCTTCAGTAATGTCTTTCCGCATGCTCACAAAAACAAGGGAATTCAAAGGGCTTTTCTAAGGGCCGATTCAGTACGTCTATAGTTTGTGGCATCTATAGGACGAATGACAAATGACAGGAGCTTCAGTAATGTCTTTCCGCATGCTCACAGAAACAAGGGAATTCAAAGGGCTTTTCTAAGGGCCGATTCAGTACGTCTATAGTTTGTGGAACCAATAGGACGGATGAAATGTTACAGGAGCTTTTGTTAAGGCTGCGTGGTCGATGTGGTTGGTGATAAACTAATAGATGAATATGGATGAAATGAATGGAAGAAGTAGATTAATACGCCATATAACGGGCTGAGGCCGACCATCAGGCCCCACCAAGAAAGCCTACTGGCGCCACCATAGGCCGAAACGTAAAAAAAAAGTAGTAGTAGTAATAGTAGTAGTAGTAGTAGTAGTAGTAGTAGTAGTAGTAGTAGTAGTAGTAGTAGTAGTAGTAGTAGTAGTAGCAATAGTAGTAATACTTGTAGTAGTAGTGATATAAAAGACTGATAGTATTAATCTTTTAATTTTTATATATTAGATCTTATTAAAGTATTGGTAAAGATGAAAAAAATCAATATTATTTAGGTATCATTAATGTTATCATTATAATTATATGATTTTTATTATTATTATTATTATTATTATTATTATTATTATTATTATTATTATTATTATTATTATTATTATTATTATTATTATTATTATTATTATTATTATTATTATTATTATTGTCATTATATTATTATTATTATTATTATTATTATTATTATTATTATTATTATTATTATTATTATTATTATTATTATTATTATTATTATTATTATTATTATTATTATTATTATTATTATTATTATTATTATTATTATTATTATTATTATTATTATTATTATTATTATTATTATTTTATTATTATTATTATTATTATTATTATTATTATTATTATTATTATTATTATTATTATTATTATTATTATTATTATTATTATTATTATTATTATTATTATTATTATTATTATTATTATTATTATTACTATCATTATTATTATTGTCACTATTAACATTTTTATTATTTTCTTCTTCTCGACTGCAGCAGCCTTAATGAGCTCAAAACAGACACAGAATTTCGATGTCTCTCACACGGTGACTTGTTTGTATTCCGGTTTAGTTGTGATGGATTTGTTAACGTTCAGTCCTTTCCCTTTGCGGTTACTGTATCTCCTCTTCTTCATCTCTGCCTTAATCCCTATATACTGGGGTCGGCCACTCTTGTATGTGGAAGTGTCTAAAGCTCGTATTTTTAACCATTTCGGCGCCCAAGCTCACATTTTTGGCAAGGTTTTCGTATATAGGAGTTGCGGTGGGCATTTTTAGGAGTAGTTTTATGACGCTGGTAGTAGTTTGGCCCTTATTCCGTACCACGAACCCAAAGAAACACTCTTGAGAACCCGACTAATCTCCTTTTTGGCCCTTGGAAATAGTTGCTGTAAGAGGCGAATCCCAATATATTCCGTATTCTGCATCCACTTCGTCCAGACTCAGCTGCCTCATGTCTCTCTCAATTCCGTCCAATCTCCATCTAAATCTCTTCCTCTCGATCCTCTCACCTCCATCTGCCTCCTCCCTGCCTTTAGTGTATCTGTGCGTGTATAATTATCATGCTACACTCCATCACACACTACACAATTCTTCAACACATTCTCTTTTTGGAGCAGCTGCACAGTCCTTGCTGGCGCCATCTATGTCTCTGCATACATCGAGGAAAACACAATAAATATTCTGGCGGGATGACGAAACCCTCCGTGGCTGGCAGGGCAGGGTAGGGCAGGGCAGAGCAGGGTGGTGGCAGCCCCCGCCGGCTAAATGTTAAAGGAGAATGACTCCCGCCTCGCTCAGCCTACTCCGCTTTCTCGCACGTGTCGCCTTATCAGTAAGCCGGCACTCGACGCCTCGCAGCCACCCCCTCTCCAAGCGACGCCACGGACCGCTCGCCTGACATCAAGGGTGGGCGAGACCAGGTGGTGATGGTGGTGGTGGCTGGTCCTTTCACTGGGCAGCCTTGGTACGCCGCCATGGCCTCAGCGAGCGACTTTTTGTCCACCTGGGACTTGGCCGTTCAAGATCAGGCAGGGCGGCACTCCCTGACCTGCCCCGCCCGCCGCGCCGCGACCAGCCCCGCTCCCTCATCCTCTTGTGCAACCCTTGGCACGCAGGGCACGGTGCCGCCTCGTGCTGGCTATGATGTCACCCGCGATGTAGTGGTTGTTGTGAGCTGTTGACACTTTGTGATGTACCCATAGTAATAATAATAGTAAGAGGAAGAAGAATGAAAATAATGATAGACATCTTATTGACATTATTTCTGCCGCCAATTCTTGCACTGTAATCATATCACCACCACCGCTTTCAACTCCTCTTCCTCCTCCTCCTCCTCCTCTTCCTCCTCCTCCGACTACTACTACTACTACTGCAACTAATAATAATAATAATAATAATAATAATAATAATAATAATAATAATAATAATAATAATAATAATAATAATAATAATAATAATAATAATAATAATAATAATAATAATAATAATAAATAAATAAATAATAATAATTAATAGTGAATAGTTACACGCCTATTTGCGATTTCACAGGTAGTCGGCGTGCATCTCACCCAGCTGTTCATCCTTTCTTTCGGGCTGGTCGATAAATGGGCACCTGGGGACACCTGGGGAAGGTAAACTGTGGCAGTCCCGGATGTTGCACTAAATCTGTGTCCCGGGGTAAGGGTTCCCTCCCACCACAGGCTCAGGGGTCAGTGGTACGGAGATGTGCACCGGGGCAAAGCGTATAGCGTGCTCTCTCTCTCTCTCTCTCTCTCTCTCTCTCTCTCTCTCTCTCTCTCTCTCTCTCTCTCTCTCTCTCTCTCTCTCTCTCTCTCTCTCTCTCTCTCTCTCTCTCTCTCTCTCTCTCTCTCTCTCTCTCTCTCTCTCTCTCTCTCTCTCTCTCTCTCTCTCTCTCTCTCTCTCTCTCTCTTAAAATTTACTAAATTAGAAATGCAAAGTCTTGGTGGCATTTAATTTATAATAGTTTCACTTAGGTTTAGGGATGGTCTGAATATCTATGTAAATCTATGTAAAAATGTATCTGTTCTGTCGGTGAGAGGAATGTTTAACTTTGTCTATTATATATTCATCCCTGTCTTTATTTTGGATTTCCGTTTCATCTGTTCCTTACTTAATATATCTTTCATTCGTTTCAGGGAGGAAGGGAAGGCAGTGACCACCGAGGGAGTGACCAGACAGACAGCAGTGAGCGGTGAGTACTTTATTTTATCGAGGCACATTTCACTTAGTACATCCTATTATACAAAACCACACGATGAAATGCTTTGTGACGGGCGTCGGGGCCGGGGTCGAGGCTGCCGGAGGGGACAACTCAACACCTCAACAGCAGCAACAGGACTCCGGCTTAACTTACATAGGAGATTAAAATATATGTATCTATGCGCCCAACTATATACAATCCACGCCTAATTATCACAGTTCCTTCATTCTTAGGGGAAGCACGAGGCTCTAATGACCGACAGCGTACGATACACGAGAGAAACATGTCCGTAGGGTTTTGATGGGGAGGGAAGCGTCCTGATGTGACCGCACGTTATCGGGATGTGATTAAAATAGGAGTGTAAAAGGATCCAACACCGATAAGGGGCACAGCGGAGGAAGGGGAAGGAAAGGAGGGAGGGACTGGGTTAAGACAGAAACTAACGTATCTGGAATGTCTTTGACGATTTTATTCTATAGGTCCATATTCTTAGCCCGGTAGCAGCGACGGGGGCCAAATTTGTGGCTTTACCGTGTACCAGCGACGGGGGCCAAATTTGTGGCTTTACCGTGTACCAGCGACGGGGGCCAAATTTGTGGCTTTACCATGTACCAGCGACGGGGGCCAAATTTGTGGCTTTACCATGTACCAGCGACGGGGGCCAAATTTGTGGCTTTACCATGTACCAGCGACGGGGGCCAAATTTGTGGCTTTACCATGTACCAGCGACGGGGGCCAAATTTGTGGCTTTACCGTGTACCAGCGACGGGGGCCAAATTTGTGGCTTTACCGTGTACCAGCGACGGGGGCCAAATTTGTGCCATGATATAACCCCCAAAAAAAGAGATGATGCATAAACTGATGACAAATTCGTTGATATATATTATGAAATGGATTGCGTGGGTGATGATTTTTTCTCATTAATTCGCTTAGAGGGGCCTTTAAGAAACATGATTCCCGCAGCTACCGGGTTAATTAAACGCATCGGGCTCCCACTTTACGACTATTTTCCAAGGCCACAGAGAAGATTAACCGGATTTTCATGGGTGGTGACTCTCCGTTCAAGACGTAGAAGTCGGGTAAAGCTACCATGAGGATTACAAAACAGTCCATGACAAGCCCCCATGCAGCAACTTCCACGACGAGAGGCTTTTCAAACAGGCGAACTGAGGGGCCGATGCGTTTAAAAATACGGGCCTATATAGCCAGCGGAGGATGTTACATAATGTGTGTGTGTGTGTGTGTGTGTGTGTGTGTGTGTAATACTAAGCTAACAAGTAAAACAATGGCAACATATGACTGAACGTAAAGGCGGTGAGGAATGAAGATAGCTAAATGCCTAACGCGCCAGCACTCGCCTCCCGATGTGGCTCGCGCTCCGCCGTTGTTCAGTATAGAAGCAGGCGCTCCAGCCCACTTATTCACTTTAAAGGGCCAGCTCGACAGTCCAACACAAGCGCTCATACCAAACTATATCCTCCACAATGATCGGTTTTTTTTTCCTACTCAATACCAGATACTAAAGCGCATTCCTGTGTAGTTCCCTAAAGTGTCCTCCTTTTTATATAAATGTCATGCACTATACAAGGGATTTTCGTAGTAGTTTGTGTTTGGTTGGGGAGCTTACGAACTGGCTGTATTGAACTGTGAAGCTGCTGGCCCTTTGTTTTATAATATCACGCCTCCCACAACTAACTCTCGCACGCTACTTCACCTTCCTCAAAGTGGCCGCATCGGCGCTTTGAGAGTAACGTTGGGATGAGCCGTGTGGGGAAAGGCGTAGCGGCCCGGGGCAGACGAGGGCAGCCGCCGCCTTGGGGATGGTGAGCGAGGGGCTACAGGTGAGGCACGGCCGGGGAAGGGGCGCGATGGTCTCGAAAATGCAAATGGGCTGACGATATCACACACACACACACACACACAGACACACGCACACACACACACACACACACACACACACACACACACACACACACACACACACACACACACACACACATTCCGTGCATATCCCCGAATGATTAATGATTAAATAATATCTTAATTTAAGTAGACGGGAGGCTTAGTACACGGTAACTGTTAGGTGCGTGAGGTGTTGCATAGCTTACGCGGCGTCTGTCAGACAGGCCACAACGGGATCATCTCTTTGTACACGAATAACTGTCGTTTTGAACATTTCCATGCATAAATATTCTCATATAGCTAACACAGTCATTAAAAATAATAGGATGATATGCTATGAATATATATACATTTATTTATAGTCATTTAAAATATTCCGTTATAAATGCAAAGTGTATCAACACGGCCCTGGCTCAGGCTCAGCGTGTATTGCACTTCAGTCATTCAAGGCACGTGCTCGGCTGTGCTGCTGCTCCCGCTGCCTCGCGCCACGACGCGACGGTTCAAGTGCAACTCATTGGACACAAAATTGGCGTTCGAATATCAGGCGGTGGCCGAGGAACCACTACAGCGACTCGAGGTTCCCGGAGGTGAGCTTCGAGGCGTACAAGTTGATCACCTGAGAGAAAGAAACACACGTTAACCGAGTTTAGCCGGACAAGGCATTTAGGGGAGGCGGTGGCTGAGTGGTTAGAGTGCGGGTCCCAAGTTCGCTGCGTTCTGGACGGTGCGGGTTCCAGTCCGCCGCTACCACCTGGGATTTTTCAGTCACCGCCGAGTGGCCACAGACTACCCACATGCTGTCCTGCAGACCACCCATCAACCCGGACTCTAGAGGAACTGTCCAAGTGAATAAAGAATGAGCTCCAAGGGGCAGCATGAGCCAAGAATAAATGGCGCCACTATAAACACTTGAATGTGCCATGACGGGCTTGGGCGGGCCACCAGGCCTTTAAAGAAAGCCTACCGGGGCTATAGGCCAAAACATTAAAAAAATCTGTCACTCACCCTGTAGATGAAGGCGTACTGTTCCTTGGTCTGCACGGCCCCCGCTCTGTCCCTCCTGATCGTGTACACTGTCCTGGGCACGTCTATGGTGCGGTGTTCCTCAAACTGCTTCATGACCATGTCGCTGGCCAGGAAAGTCCCCGTGCGGCCAGTCCCGGGGCTAAGGGAAGAGAGAGAGCGGGATGGTGAACGGAGACCCAAGCATCTGGCTGGTCAAGTACCCTAAGAGTTTATTCTGCCGACGTATTCTCGTGTGTCTTTCGCTATTTCTATACTGTTGTTCTTAAATGTAGGACACCAAGATCACCGAAGCTTTTCCTCTCCTGGGCAAGTATTTTTTTTACTGTAAAGGAAGCAGCTGAATGGCAAGAAAATACTAATAATGAGAAGAAAAAAAACGCAGAACACTGCCCCTATAAAAAGAGTTAAGAAGAGTGGTCAAGAGATAGGTCAGTATCGTGTGGAGAGGTGTCTCGATACTCTCCTCTTGCAAGAGTTCAAGTCGTTGGCAGGAGAAAATACAGACGAAGGATGATTGTTCCAGAGTTTACCAGTGCAAGGGATGAAAGAATGAAGATCCTGGTTTACTCTTGCTTAAGGGATTTGAACAGTAAATGAATGAAAGAATGAAGATGCAGGTTAACAGTATAAGGATGAGCTAGAGTAGAAAGTCGAGTGTAGCGGGGCCGTGGGAAGGAGGGCACGCAGCTAGCAAGCTTAGAAGAGCAGTCAGCATGAAAACATTGATAGAAGATAGAGAGGCAACATGGCTGCGGATTTTAAGAGGTAAAAGACTGTAAGTAAAAGGAGGGGAGTCGATGAGACAAAGAGCCTCCTGTGTTGTGGCCTCCTTACCTGCAGTGGACGACGATGGGACCCTTCGCCCTCAGCTTCTTGCGTGTTCTCCTCACTTCCAGGATGTAAGAGATGAAGGCAGCCTCCTCGTTGGGCACCCCCGAGGCCGGCCAGCCCGTGAACCACATGTGCGCCACCTCCCGCACCAGGTTGTTCTCCAGGTTCTTGAGCTGCACGTTGGACACCACGAACTTCTCCCTCATGTCACGGGACTTGAGGGTCACCTGCCGGACACACACACAGTCACATTGTGAACGTCTTAAGCGCCTACAGTGAACGTTTAATCAGAAAACTGACAACTAAACAAATGACAATTAATTTCGTATCCTTGTTTCACCAAAGTAACAATTTAGTCATATTTGGTTGTGTCGGTTCAGCTCGGCCCGCGCAGAGACAATGGACATAAACACACCAGCCTCAGGGCATCAATTATTGGGCAAGTGGGAGGGCAGGTATAACTCACCTGGAAGTCCCCGTACAGCCGGTGGCAGTCCAGGGTCTCCGAGGGCGGCAGGTAGTCCGCACACTTGTCGATGCCTTTCTCTACGAAGTCCGTCAGCATGACCACCACGCGCGTCTCCTGCTCCCAGATCATCCGCCAGAAGTCTGCCACAGTGTCATCAAGAGGCGCCTGGCAATAGACACAGGGAGTTAAATTCGCGTTGTGTATTCCCTAGTGTTAATATACCAGGCAACACCTCACGCTGTGTTTGTAGGTTCCTCCATTTTCTCATCAGAAGACTTAATATAATGTAGTTTTTTACAGTAAAGGAAGATACTGAGAAAAATGCCTGCTAAACACTGACCCTATGAAAAAAGAGTTCAGAAGAGTGGCCAAAAGAGGGGTTAATTTCGGGAGGAGAGATGTCTCGATACTCTTCTCTTGAAAGGGTTTAAGTCGTAGGCAGGAGGAACTACAGGCGAAGGAAAATTGTTACAGAGTTTACCAGTGCAAACAAGGGATAAAAGAATGAAGATGCTGGTTAACTCTTGCATAAGGGATTTGGACAATATAGAGATGAGCTAGAGTAGAAAGTCGAGTGCAGCGGGGTCCCGGGGGGAAGGGAGGCATGCAGTTAGAAAGTTCAGAAGAGCAGTCAGCATGAAAATATCGATAGAGGATAGAAAGAGAGGCAACATGGCGGCGGAATTTAAAAGGTAGAAGTCTGTCAGTAAAAGAAGGGAGTTGATGAGGCTTAATGTAATGTACTTTCCTTTGCCAACTGTAAAGAAATAAAACACATAAGACATAAGCTGACCGACCTGCGTGGCGATGTAGTACTTGGACTCGTTTCTGGCGCCGCGCACGAAGTTGGCGTTGATGTACTCGCAGTTGCGTCCATCCTTGGTAACCTTGAGCAGCACGCGGGTCTCGGGCACCGGGATCACGTTGGCGTACCTAAGGGAAGGGAAGAAAGTGTCAAGGCAAGGGTGGTGGTGGCCTCTATATGTATCAAGGTAATGCACATATATCCACTCTTAACGCTTAATTAGTCACTTCCACGCATAGATTTAGTCAATGTTTAAGAAGTTTATGGAAAGTTGAATGGAAGGTGACGAGGATGAAGAAGAAGAAGAAGAAGAAGAAGAAGAAGAACAAGAACAAGAATAAGAACAAGACCAAGAAAACTGAATATAAGTAATAATGTAATAAATTATCCACAGGTAGAAGATACACAGAAAAAATAATTACTAAAATCCATGCAGTGCCCAGGTAAGCACGTATTAGTACGGTCACCAGCAAGTGTAGTACCTGTTCTTGTCTTCCACTCCCGGCGGCAGCTCGTCGTACTTGGGCATGTTGACGGGGATGGTCGCGAACTCCTCGTGGACGCCGTCGATGTCCGAGATGAAGTGCGTCAGCTTGGCGAAGTTGAGGGGACGCGACGGGCCGTTCTGGAGGAAAGAGCGTGACGGTCATGGCTGGCGCAAAGAAGTGTTCGTGTTGGCTTTGTTTAGACGTGGTGTCTTTACGAGGTCACTTTTATTTTTCATTGAAAGAATCGTTGATCAGAGAAAGTGGAAAGATAAAAAATCCCATATGTTCTGGAGGACAGCCATACGTGGCCATGAAAGCTTGTTAGGTTACAAGTCGATACAGAAAAGAAAGAAGAAGACGAAGATGTCGATACAGAGAAAAATTATGACAGTATTAGCGGCCTCACTGTCACTGCTTATACTAACGTTTTTACTTAGTGACATAATGGACATGTATTGTAGATTTCGATTGTTATTGCAAGTGAATTATCATCAATTTAGAGGAACATCAGCCAAGTAGTTCAGTTTAGTTGATTGGGCGAAGTATAGCCTTTGTGACGGCACTTCCGTCACAAATAGTTTCACTGTGGGCTTCTCATTTTTTTCTCCAAATTTCGCACAGCAGTTCTTTTTTTATTCTCATTGTTTTCTTTGCTGAACAAAAACTTTCCTCATATACATTTGGATTTTCCTCGTATGGCTGCTTTAGTTCTATGCATTTCTTCCTTTCTTCCTAAAATGTAGGGCATTGGAGGTTTCTTCTGCATTGCATAGATCATTCAGACTCAGCCTTGACTCCACCAGCCAGTGACTCACCGGATCGTCGAAGGCCTGGTTGAGGTAGGACTTCATCGATCTGCCCGATGCGCGTCTTTTGCTCTTCCGCCTGAAGGAGTGGTACACGGAGACGCTGTCCATGCTGTAGGCGTCCATGCTGACTGGAGTGCAGCGGCGACCGTAATAGTTGTTGGAAGCGCCGCGTTTCTTGACCACCACCTGGGAAAGACAGTTGTTGCAGGTCACAGAAATAACTACCTCTTGAAAGTCCCAGTATTCTTGCCCCTCGATATACTCTGTCACCATTGTCTTCCTTTCCTCTCCTATTTAACTGCTCTCAATTTCCCTTTAATTCTTGGTTATTGCAATCTGTCACGTGTGCTCCAGTCGTTACAATACTACTAACAACCAACTTTTTTCTAACATAACCAACTTTTTGAAACACGTCTGAGGAGGAGAACCCGACGTGAGGGTGTGCGGAGGTGACGCTCAACACATCATGTACCTGTTAAAGCTCGCCTTGCTTGATATATGCGACGTCTGGGCATACTTACTGAATGGCCTGTGGAATAAGCCTCAACGTTGCCAGATTGTCGTACTCTGCCTCTTATGTTTGCCGATTTCCGACCCAAAAACTGCTTTCATCACCCAAATAACTGCCTTCATATATGGTTATCGTTTAAATGGTTAATTATTGGTGTTTCTTGGCAATAGTTATGGGCCAGAAACCGGTAAGAACGCGGCTTTGAGTACGATAATCTGGCAACCGTGAATTAAGCCTCACCCTCCACGGCCCCACCCTCCTACCTTTGGCAAGACCGTATATCAAAGACCCCACCACCACAAACAGAGACAAACGTACAAAGAAGAAAAGTAGGAATATTATGGTGACCCCGACGATGCTGCAGATGACGATGATGACGATGACGGACGTACCCACGGCGGCCTCCTGCAGCTGGTCCTGGTTGGTGGAGTCGTCAGGACGCACCACCTCCAGCTGCATCACCTGCCAGGAGGAAGAAAACAATGTAACGTTTTTTTCGCCTACTCGGAACGTTCGGCCGCCGGCACCCTAGCTCAGCATCAGTCATTTCAACTTTTCCAACGTTAGTTCCCAATCAGTCATGTACTAACACTTAAACCTTAGCGATCAAGCAAAACATATGATTATAACTATTAGTTCCCAATCAGTCATGTACTAACACTTAAACCTTAGCGATCAAGCAAAACATGATTATAACTATAGTGGAAACCCTTTGTAAACTGTAACTGCTCTTCAGCGCCTAGGAATACCCATGGCATGATCTGGTGTAACAAAAACTGACCGAAAGACAAGCCTTGGGCCGTATTTTTACATATTTAGCTCACATACTTAACAAGGCTTTCGTAGGAGGAGTTTGGGGCATATCTAGGGGTAGTTTAATGGCCCTGGTGGTACTGTAACCCTTCATTTGTACCCTGAACCTAAAAAAACACTCTTGAGGACCCGATTGATCTCCTTTTTGGACTTTGTAAAGGGTTGGTGTGAGAGATGGAAGCGTTTGAGAGTACCGACCAAGGCAGGGGTGTGAGGCGTGGCACGTACCCTCGGCAACAAGTAGGTGAGCCTGTCGCTGATCAAGAGGTCGGTGGGGAAGAGCGGGAACTTCTCTGTCAGGTTGGGGTCCGCCTCGTCCCCGCTGGTGACGTAGAAATACACGTGGGTGTGATTCTCCCCCTGCGACTTATTGCCATCCTTCATCTCAGTAGTTGCGAGGTCGTCCCGGGGTAGCGGCGCCTCGGGACAGTCGGCCATGCTGAAGAACCTTATGTCGCTGGCCGCCACATGCCTGCTGACACAAGAACACGATGCTACCTCAAACCACCCAGCAGCCAACCATTTTTTTTTACAATACTGAAGAGGAGAGGGAAGAAAAAGGGAGAAGAAAAGAGTGTGTGTAGCGTGTATGTAGTGGGGTGTGGAGAGTAAGAGAATGCCTTTAGAGAGCATGCTGAACTACTCTCTGGTGTTAATAGCACAACCGAGACACGGAAAGTGAGAACACGGGAAGGTCTTTGATAGGCCCTCGCCTCCCGTACTATATATCTCACCGGGAGTGGCTTGCGCCCGATTCGGCAACTATCTGACTGCCTACTCCCTATTTATATACCTTACATTACTGCCATTCTGACCCGGGATTGGTAAAGTTAAAGCAATTTGCAGAATAGTCTTGTAATATTCTGTTAAGAAGTGAATATAAATAAACTACAGATACACTAAACACGTGCACATTATATAATCTTTCTTGAATTCCTAAATCAAAATATTCCTGAGGCTTGGGCCCCCTTCACACTCTGCCGACTCAGGGCCACGACAACCCAGCGACTTTTAGGGCCCCTTCACACAGTACCGACTCAGCATCCAGCGATCGTTTCTAGACCTCTGTTCGACTAAGCGCAACCTTTTCACTTTAACATTTCACCTCCAAGACTCCGTGTACCCTAGAGTCGTGGGTTGTCGTTGCCCAGAGTCGGCACAGTGTGAAGGGAGCGTTAGAAGGCCTGACGACCAAACCCTCGGCGCCCAGCACTCACACGCTGCCGTTGAGGTCTCTGGTGATCCACTCGGCGAACATGGAGCGGAAGTCTTGCTTGTGCGCGCAGAATTCACGCGCGTTGTAGTCCACCAGCGCGCGGATGTAGGGCAGCGCCACCACCACCGCGGTGCCGTTCTCCAGTACTACGGTGGTGGTGAGGGTCGGCGCCTCACCTGAAGGACAGTCTTATTAAGGAAAGATTCACAGGCAAAAGCTGCACTTCCATGAGTCAGCAAGTAAACTAGTGCACCTGCTTGTCTGAAGAAATGCTTGTAATGTTTTGCTTATTTCACTGATGAGCACTTAACGATATTATTAATGCTCCAAAATCACACTACAGATGGAGAATGCATATTTGATGATTTATATAGATATTCAGACAACACAGACCACATGGTCCAAACTAGCAAAAGATTATAACTTTAGAGGAAACCCTTTGTAAACTATAACTGCTCTTCAGCGCCTAGGAATGGCCATGGTGTGACAAAAACTGGCCGAAGGACAAGCCTTGAGCCGTATTTTTAAGCCTTTCGGCTCCCAAACTCACATATCTAACAAGGCTTTCGCAGGAGGAGTTTGGGGCATTTCCAGGGATAGTTTAGTCCTTAAACCTAAGTGAATTTATATAAATCAGATGGCACCAAAACTTTGCATTTCTACTTTATTAAATTAAGTTGAAGGAAGGGTCGGTTGAGCTTGTTTAAAGGAGTCAGTCATGTTCCATCGGACTACTGAAGGTCAGGAGTAGAGCCTAGAAGGGGAGCCTCTAAAATACCATAAACTGTGTTGCTGCTGCTCCTTGGCGCCTAACAAAGGATTGCCAAGTCTCACCACCACCTACCGGGCGCGGAGGTCGTCTCGTTGATAGATGTGTCAGGCAGCGGAGAGGTGGAGGCTGTGGTGTTGTCTGACGGGGCTGTTGTTGGTTCCTCTTCATGCGTGGTCGTGGTCGTGGTGGCAGCCTCTGTTGTGGTGGTGGTTGTGGTTGTAGTGGTGGTGGTAGTGGTGGTGGTGTCAGGAGTGGTGGTATCGGGAACAGGCGTCGTCGGTGGTAGTGGTGGTGGTGGTGGGACCTCCGTCACTATTTCAAGAGCTGATTCTGTCGAGATAAATTTTCAGGGTATTGACATGTAGTGTGTTGCTTCATAAGGCTTAAACAACAGATGCATTCCCCTTTCTCATTATCTGTCCAATACTTATATAAATCAATGCCAAGTTATTAAATTAAGATGACGAATCTTAACCTTATATCGCGTAAATCTCCCTTCTCTAATTGTAATAATCAACGCCAAGTTATTATGTTAAGATGACGAACCTCAACTTTAGCGTAAGTCTACCTTTCTCTAATTATAGAAATCAGTACTAAGTTATTATATTAAGATAACGAACTTTAACGTTAGTATAAATGTACCTTTCTCTGGCACCTCCTGCTGTGTTCCCTCTTCTGCGCCCTCTTCAGGTTGGACTGGTTCTGGTAACAGAGTGGGGCTTGGGTCGTCTGTGGCTGTCGGAGCAACCAAAGTGGGTGAGTCGGAAGCGGGGGGATGAATAGACGGGGTTGGGAGGATGGCTACAGAGGCTGAGGAGACAGGGACATCAGGAGGAAGGATGGGGACAGCCGAGGAGGACACCGGTGCTACGGAAGACTCGGGGACGGCAGTGGGGACAGGGACAGCTGAAGACACTTGGGCATCGACAGTGACTGAGAACTCGGGGTTGTCGGGAAGCACTGAGGACACGGGGGCTTCGGGAATAGCAGGAACAGCTGATGACATGGGGGCATCAGCTGGGAGTGGCACAGGTGAAGATTGAGGGGCGTCAAATGTAACAGAGGAGACAGGGACTTCGGGAAGGGAAGGGACACTTGAGGACAATGGGGCGTCAGGAAGGGCGGATGAAACAGTATGGTCAAGAGGGACAGGGACAGCTGAAGAAGACATCTGAACGTCAGGGGTAATGGGGAAGGCTGTGGACTCGGGAACAGCTTGATAAAAAACAGAGGCCAGGGACTTCGGAGCATCATGGGGCACGGGGGGAGAGGAGGTCACTTGTAACTCCGGCAGGACAGGAGAGGAGGAGGGCTGAGGGAGGCTGATGGCGACAAGGTTGACAGACGATAGGTTAGTGTGCGTGACGTGCAATGTCTGAGCCGGTACAGACGTTTGAGAAGGGCTTGGGAGGATCTCTGGGGAGGCTACACTTGAGGGACTTTCCGTGGCCAGAATGGTAGGCTCCGGAAGGCTGCCCAGGACTGTGGACTCTAACTCAGGAACAATTAAATCAGGTGGAGCAGACGTCTCTAATAACAAATCCGTTACACTCGGCGCCCATGATGCTATAGAAGCGTCCCCTGTTTCTGGCATGTGTGGAGTTGCGAGATCATCATGAGAAGGTAAACTTTCATCTATAGTCTTCACACTTAAATCTATAGTCTTAGCTACAGAAGTATTATTACCAGGTGACTCACTGTCGGTTTTCTGTACAGCAGGGAGGTCAAGTGCAGAGCTAAGAGTGGGTGTGGGTGCGGAGAGGGTGCTTAGGTCTTGAGCTGGTGCACTGGCGGTGGTGGTGCTGTCGAGAGTGGTAGCGGTAGAGGAGGAAAGGCTAGTGTGGCTATCTCCTGGTGCTGCACTACTGGGTGTGGGAGAGGTTTGGGTGGAGCTTATGATGGGCGTGAAGCCAGTGAGAATCTCGGGAGGTGACGGGGACACGAGAGTGGTGGAGGTTAGCACAGAGCTGGAGGCAGGAACAGATGTGCTCTCAGTGTGACCTTCTGACACGTCTACCACAGGGGTCCACGTGGCACTAGCGGTGGTGGGGGGAGGTGATACAAGAACCCCGGCGGAACTGACCGCCGCCACGTCACGCTCTTCCTCGACAGAGCTCATTAGAGGGTCATTCTCAACCACTTTTGTGTCATCGGGTATTGCATTTTCATGTTGTGTATTATTCTCTGGTGGTGTGTTATCCCCTGAAAAGATGTTAGTGTGAGTGTCATCAAGTGCGTTATGTACATCTATATTGGCATTACTCACTACGGTGTTAGGGTTAAGAGAAAGGGAAGAATTTGTTTGATTATTGAAACTCGGTAACTCTGGAAACTCTGGCTCGGAACCCTCGACAAATGGAGGCTTGGCTGAATCTGAATCCGTGATGTTGAGTTCAGGGCTTTTAAAATTGACATCTTCAAGTTCACTCCTCAATGTCTTAGTTAGAACCTGATCCGGATCATTACTGTCTAGGGGAGTGGAAGGATCAGAGTCGTCTGGTGGTGGCGACTCCGGAGTGGACACAGTGTCTTGTGATGAGGGTGTGAGAGTAGGGGGAGGGGGGGCGGGGGAGTCGTCTAGTGCCGAGAGAGGCTCTATCGATGTGCTTTGAGGGTGAGGGAGAGCATTGGCAAGAGGCGTCACTGAGTCTGCAGCGGGAGGAGAGGGCGCTACAGTGACGGAAGAGGTCAGCGGGGTGCTGGGAGGCAGGGTACTGGCAGGTCTAGAGGGTGAGGACTGCGACAAAAGCTGCCACAAAGGGATTCTAGAGGTCTTTGTGGCCTGTGAGGTACGGACAGACGACGGCTTTACGGTACCAGGAGTGGGTGAGCTCGTGGCGGTAACGGGCTCACTGTCAGTTGGAGGCGCCGGCCCGGCAGGGGACGGCGCGTCGGGCTGGGGCGTGCTTGTGGGCTCGGGTGTGTCACTAGCGTCCGTGGGTGACTGTAGTCCACTTGGGTCGTCATTGACGGTGATGTTCTCAGAGTGATCAGAATCTTCAACACCGCTCTGGTTTGTACTTATTGGAGGAGGCAACACTTCAGGAGTCTCTGTGGTTTGCCTCACAGCAACGTCACCTTCATTTTCGGCATCTTCGGGAAGTGTGTTATCGACAATGTGCTCGCCCACCACCTCGTTCAGGGCGGAGGAAGGCGCCGGCACCGTGGGCGTGGCGGTGGAGGCGCTGATGGAGTGAGGTCCGTCAGTTGCGAGTACTGCCGAGGTCACCGAGTCATGTAACGCTGGAGTGGACGTCACTGGCGGCCCGTCGAGGCTCACCAGGACGCTGGACTGTAATTCTGATATGCTGGACGCTAAATCCTCCGCTGCGAGAGGCTGCGTCAAGTCGGGAAGGGCAGAGGGTAGTGCCGACACAGAGACTCCGAGATCCTCGTGGTCAAACAGGGGGCCTGGAATGTCTGATGGAGACGCAGACGCCAGGTCGAAGTAATACTGAGTGACAGGAACTTTTGTGACGGTGTAGGACTGGGTGGGCGTGGCGGGGGGGGCTGCTTCAGTGTCGGGGACGGCGGTGGGCGAGGCGGACGGGAACCTGACGGTCGGCCTTCGTGATGCTTCTTCAGTGCTTGTCAAAAGCTGTGTCGGCCAGTTGGGTAGCCAGAAGTCTGTGCTTGGGTTGTCGAGGCCGCGGACCACCGAGGACGGCCTGGTGGACTGGTCTTCCGGCTGCGGCGCGGCGGCAGTTGCCTCGGGTCCCGTGAACACTATTCGCCGCATAAGGTTGGGAGCGTCTGTCGCCAGCTTCTCAGCATTAGGTTTACTGTGGGCTGAAGAGTCAGGGGAATCTGCTTCCTCTGTTAGGCTGATGTGATTTTCTGGAGAACTTAAGTGTTCTGTGGTCGTCTCTGTCTCGTCAGCGGTATAGTCGTCAAAGTCAGGGAGAGTCGTCTCCTCGGGGGAGGCTGTCGTGGCGGCTGTTAAAGAATCATCAGCTTGGCTCGCCCCTGGTAAGTCAGAATCAGAGGCAGGCTCTGCAGCAGCAGCAGCAGCAGCGGCGGCGGCAGCGCCAGCGTTAGTGGTTGAGGCGTCAACAAGCGGAGTAACCTCTAAAGTTTTACCAGTGGTGGCGGCGGCGGCGGCGTCCAGGTGCTCCGGAAGGAAGGAGTTGGCACCGCCGAGGCTCAGCTGACCGCAGACACCTGAAAAAATTATAAGAGTCACTCACTCGCCTGCACACACTGGTGCCCTTAAAACAAGGAGAGCAAAGAACCCTTGGGAAGGGTCTGGGAAGGGGGGAAAGCTACAAACCAGATAAAAAAAACAGTTTTAACATGTAAGAATGCATTATTTAAATGTAACGATCACCCATGTCTGAAGAAATGTTATACTGAACTGAGCCTAAGGAAAGTCTATTGTAATCAATCGTGTAATAATCATGGGGATTATGTTTAAGTTGCGGATCTTTAATGGAAAACTGCATTAACTTTACGTCCCAACATGACCACTTCCCGGCACGAACATGAGCTGCTTCCTTTACTGTAAAAAAAAAAAAAATGTCTCAGCAGGGCGCGGAGAGCAGCGGCGCTGTCACCCAGCACGCCACGCTCCACCAGAACCAGTCGCCAGCTTGCATAACCCAGCGACTGCACACACACAGCCCATTGATCACCGGTACACGCGGGAAAGCATGACGCAAGATCCCGATTAAACCACTTTCTCCATTGGCTGTATATGTGTGTGTGTGTGTGTGTGTGTGTGTGTGTGTGTGTGACGTGATACAAATGTGAATGTTTATTTTCTCGTATACGGTATGTTCGCCATTTCGTACGCAACATTCCTATTTTTAAGTATTCACAAAGCTACTCGGGAAAACTTGAGCTAAAATCCAGTAATGATATGTAATAGAAAAGTTAGGAATCACATTTTATTTTCATATGTAAACCATTCCCGTATTTCATCTCAGTTTTACAGTTTTTTATTTTTTTATTTGAGATTATTAATTGAAATGATGCGTACAAATTGAGGCTCGTATCTTACTCCTTCCGTCACTGTTTCCCTAGTTAGGTTAAGCTAGGTCATTCATATTCTATCCAGATCCCTTATGCAAGAGTTAATCAACATCTACATTCTTTCATCCCTTCCGCTGGTAAACTCTGAAATAGCCGTAAGTCCTTCATCTGTGTTTCCTCCTGCCTACGACTTAAACTCACTCAAGATTAGAGTATCAAGGCACCTCTCCACCCGAAATTGACCTCACATTTGGCATCTCGTTCTTTAAGTTAGGTAAGGTAAGGTTAGGTTAGGTAAGGTAAGGTTAATTAAAGTAATGTTAGGTAAAGTAAAGTTAGGTAAGATAAAGTTAGGTTAGGTAGGTTAGCTTGGGTTAGGTAAGGATATGTTTGGTTGTGTTAGATTAGGTTAGATTAGGTAAGGTTATGTAAGGTTAGGTTTGGTAAGGTAATGTTAGGTAAGGTAAAGTTAGGTAAGATAAAGTCAGGTTAGGTAAGGATAGGTTTGGTTGTGTTAGATTAGGTTAGATTAGGTAAGGTTATGTAAGGTTAGGTTAGGTAAGGTTATGTATGTGTTAGATTAGGTTAGATTAGGTAAGGTTATGTAAGGTTAGGTTAGGTAAGGTAAAGTTAGGTAAGGTAAAGTTAGGTTAGGTAAGGATAGGTTTGGTTGTGTTAGATTAGGTTAGATTAGGTAAGGTTATGTAAGGTTAGGTTAGGTAAGGTAATGTTAGGTAAGGTAAAGTTAGGTTAGGTAAGGATAGGTTTGGTTGTGTTAGGTTAGGTTAGATTAGGTAAGGTTGTGTTACGTTAGGTGATGAGACTTACTTGTCGCCTGAAGGAGGAGCAGGAGGAGGAGGGGTAGCAGCAGCAGCAGGCGCGGCCATCTGGTGGTGGGCGCCGCCATTGTGAGTCTGCGGGGGAGAAAAATGATCGAATGAGTGTCACCCACGTCTCGTCAAGCTAACTGTTCACCGGGGCTCCAGCTGCCACGCGGAGAGAAAGCGTGACTGGGGAGGCCGAGCAAAAACACCGACGCCGTGATATCGGAGCGGTTAGAGTGTCCGAATATCACGCGCACGATGTAAATAAGAGAGAAGTATTGCCATGGACTGTTTCATGATCCTTGTGATAGTTTTACACGACATCTGCACCACGAACGGGAAAACCACCCTTGAAAACCCGGTTAATATTTTCTGTGGCCTTGGAAAATAGTCGTCGTGGGAGCCCGATACGTTTAAGAGAATGAGCCTTAGATTAGTATAATAAGACACTTTCGCTTCTCATATCAGCTATTTCTAAAGGCCAAAGAGGGGGTCAGTCGGGTTCTAACGAGTGTTCCTTCTGGTTCGTGGTACAGAAGAAGGGTCAAACTACCACCAGGGTCATAAAACTACTCCTGGAAATGCCCCAAAGTCCTACGAAAACCTTCTCAAATAGGTGTTCTCGGGGGATGAAATGTCTTTAATACGACCCTAAGTTAAAGTTTGCGAGAGTGGGGAAGGTCACCTCTAGCAGCCTTGCGCCCCTTGCTGCAATCATTGAAAGACAAGACTCGCCCGCCGGCAGCTGGGCCTCTGAGGGACTCGCTAAGCGGCCCATTCAGGGAGGTGTTGAAGCGTTAGTGTCACTTGACGTCATACCAGTAATTACATAGCGAGGTGCACAGGACTTGGTTTGGGCTTTTATTTTCCATCGGGACGTGCTACAAGGGCATAAGTCAATCCGCTATCCACGTAGGAGTGTAACTATCCTGAGGTCCATATCCCTAAACGCATCGGACTCCCATTGCAATTATTTTCCCAAGGCCAAGGAGAAGATTAACCGGGTTTTCATGGCTGGTTTCCTCGTTCGTGGTCGTGTAAAACTATCACTAGGATCACAAAACATGTCCATGAAAATCCCCGCAACTTCTACGAGAGGCTTTTCAAACAGGCGAACTGAGGCGCCTATGTGTTTAGGATCTTTAGCCTCTCACATTAACTATTCCCAAAGACCAAAAAGTAAACCAGTCGGGTTCTTATGAATGTTTCCTTAGGTTCATGGTACAGAGGAAGAGTCACACTGCCACCAGGGCCATAAAGCTACCCCTGGAAATGCCCACAACTACTACGAAAGCCTTGCCAAAAAGGTGAGCTTGGGCGCCGAAATGTTTGAGAATATGACGTTAATACCGCTAATACCGTGTTCTAATGAGTTTGTTTAGCTTCATGGTACAGAGGAAAGGTCCAACTACCACCAGGGTCATAAAGCTACCCCTGGAAATGCCCACAACTACTACGAAAGCCTTGTCAAAACGGTGAGCTTGGGCGCCGAAATGTTTGAGAATATGACGTTAATACCGCTAATACCGTGTTCTAATGCAGACTCCTTACGTTCTTATGTTCTTAATACCGTGTTCTAATGAGTTTGTTTAGCTTCATGGTCCAAGGAAGGGTCCAACTACCACCAGGGCCACAAAGCTACCCCTGGAAATGCCCACAACTATACTACGAAAGCCTTGTCAAAACGGTGAGCTTGGGCGCCGAAATGTTTGAGAATATGACGTTAATACCGCTAATACCGTGTTCTAATGAGTTTGTTTAGCTTCATGGTCAAAGGAAGGGTCCAACTACCACCAGGGTCATAAAACTACCCCTGGAAATGCCTAAAACTCCTACGAAAGCCTTGTCAAATTATGTAAGCTTAAGAAAACGACCCCTGACTGATGGAATGT
>NC_066574.1:1916350-1936299 GCF_024679095.1 Eriocheir sinensis | reverse complement strand
TATCCTTTCCTATCCCTTCCCAATAACTTAAGGGTCTGGTTGACTGGAGTGCTCCTTCATAATGTGACCTCCTTGACCTCTTGCAACCTTTCCTTGGACTGGGGTGACTGGTTCTTGAGTCTTCCGAGGTGGCCTTCCTTCCTTCCTTCTTCTGAGCTGTGGATAAAGACGGTTATTAATATATTTTCATTATTATTATTATTATTCCTTATTCTCTTTCATTCTCTCTCTCTCTCTCTCTCTCTCTCTCTCCTTATTCCTCTTTCATCTTCCTTCTCTCCTCTCCCTTTTTTTATCTCTCTCCTTGTTATCTCTTTCTCTCTCCCTTCCTCTCTCTCTCTTTTTCTTATCTCCTCTTTTCTTCATATCTTAAATTTTATCTGTTTCTCCCATTATCATCCTTTCTCTCTCTCTCTCTCTCTCTCTCTCTCTCTCTCTCTCTCTCTCTCTCTCTCTCTCTCTTCCTTCCTTCCTTCCTTCCTTCCTTCCTTCCTTTCCTTTCCTTTCCTTTCCTTTCCTTTCCTTTCCTTTCCTTTCCTTTCCTTTCCTTTCCTTTCCTTTCCTTCCCTTCCCTTTCCTTCCTTCCTTTCCTATCCTTTCCTCCACTCATGACAGTCCCCCCCAAGCTGCCCCGTCCCTGCCCTTTGGTCAGCAGTTAGTCCAGCCCCTGATCTTGACCAGTGGGGGGAGGGGATTCAACCCCCTCATCCCACAAAAAACTATACCCGCCATAAACAAAATATAAAGTAGAGGTCAAGGTCGTGGTATGAGCCTCAACCCTGATCTGGTTTTGCTGGGGAACCTGCCGTCAGTGACGGGTGCAAGGCAAAGCCTATGGGACCCCTGCACCTTGAAGGAGGAAGGGCCCACTAGCCCAGTGGTTCCCAAAGTGTGGTGCATGCACCCCTGGGGGTACATGAGCTGATCACCAGGGGTGCATAAGAAAAAAAATAATGTAATGGCAGATTTTATGTCTCATTAAAATTCCAAACACATCATTAACTGCCATTGTTTTAAAACTAAGGTTTGCTGTAAACTTCAGCGGAGTTGCCTGCTCTCTGTTTGAAACTTACCCAGACTCTGAGCACATTGATCCACCCCACAGGTACATATTCAGTTTTGATAGCCATTGCTCAAGAGCCTCCTTTGACAGCACAAAATTCGTAAAAACTGGATGATATTCCAGGAAATTGACGAGACCTTAGTACTGCTGGAATCTTGGCGGGGGTGCGTGGACTCAAGTCACGGACTGGGAGGTGGTGTGTGACTTGCAAAGTTAGGGAACCGCTGGACTAGCCACTCTTTTTGTTTTGTGGGAAGCCTGCAGAACCAGGCTCAGGGTTAACCTTTGGAGCGCTCTGCGTGTGGGCTCCTGGAATGTCTGGAGCTTTTTGGGGTAATTGTGTATATTGACTCCACGCCTCCAAAATCTGATATTCCGCCTCCATATTATAATCAAGGGAGGAAATCCATGTCCCTCAACCATAACATGAAGGTGCAAGTACCTACTCGAAAGTGAAGGAAAAAGGCCTAATCCCCTTCCCCTAATGATCTTGGGGGACCCGTGGGAAATCAGGGTTTTTGGGTGGGGGAGATTTAAACTACCCCAACACAGCTTTACATAACCTAACCTGTAACGGCCCCCTTCCTATCCCCCCCCCCCCCCCACATGTATAATGCAGCAGTAAAACTAGAGAAGTACAACAGTGTGTGAAACCCTGTAAAGGTTATTATTCTGGTGGGGGCAATACTGTGGAGTGAACCTACATATTTACCCCTTTTGGATGATGGTTGCCTGCCCTACCGAGGCACCAACACAACACTTTCTATTATCACCACTTATACGAAAACCTTCACCACCACCATCATCATCATCACCACTCCTCCACTTAGACTTAAATAGATTTACATAGAAAATCAGACCACGCAGAGAGAGAGAGAGAGAGAGAGAGAGAGAGAGAGACAAACACACACACCATTCTCCCTTAAACACACTCATTACACACACCATTCTCCCTTAAACACACTCATTACACACACCATTCTCCCTTAAACACACTCATTACACACACCATTCTCCCTTAAACACACTCATTTTTAACACGTTCCCGCCTTACTTAACAAATCCTACCTACACCCACGCCTTCTTAATTAGCTTATCTACCAGTTCCTCACGGCTGATGGTCTCTGACACTCTGGATGAGGAGAAATTGGCGTAAATGTGATGCAGCCTCCGGAGATCTCGGGGTCACGGAGGCCACCACGAACAGCTGATTGCAGAAAGTGCCAAATGTCTACACACACACACACACACACACACACACACACACGCCTTTCTTTAGGACATTATGGGAATATTACCAGGACATTATCGTGTTTCAGGGTGATAACGTAATAAATGATAGCTAAGTAATGCGTGTGGCTGATATTATGGATCTAAATGGTCACTTGGCATCTCTCTCTCTCTCTCTCTCTCTCTCTCTCTCTCTCTCTCTCTCTCTCTCTCTCTCTCTCTCTCTCTCTCTCTCTCTCTCTCTCTCTCTCTCTCTCTCTGCAGCATCTTGTGAGATATATATTAAAATAATTCCATTAGTCTTCGTTCCAGCGTTATTTAGCGGCAGCCAAAAGATTCCTGGTATTTTTTTTCCCAACAAACCATTACAGTCATAGAGAAGAGCGTGGCCTAGAAGAATGGGCGCATAGCAAACCTGTGAGAGAAATATTTGCCTTAGTATTAGCTGAAACTGGAAGGGTAAACTATGGAGTTTTATTTATGCTTGAACTACTACTACTACTACTACTACTACTACTACTACTACTACTACTACTACTACTATTACTACTACTACAACTACTACTACTTTTTTTTTAATCAAAATAACTACTACTACGGGCCTCCATCTATTAGAGTTGCGTTGTGAGCGGTATATTCTCTCATATCCTTTCACAAAGCAATTCGTTGGCCCCACCCCGCCAATGACTGTGGCCGACAACCATCTTTATTTAATATTACAAACTTTACTAAACATTTTATTTTTAAGCTAACAGAGCTTGTGGTTGATACGACTATCAACCACCGTCGCCTCAAAGTCCAGGTCAGCAATGCGGGTGGTTTTGGGTGCAGGTGACCTGGTTCCTCTCAGGCAGACCAAGGCTGACCTCAGGAGGGAGAAGGACAGCCTGCATCTCATCCAGGCGACCACACTGCTTCTTGGCTGTTGTTTCTTATCCGCCAGTGTGTCGGTGAGTCTTGCGTAGAAGCTCTGCGCCCTTGGTCCCGTCCCTCCTGCCGTCGCGAATACTACCGAGGTGAAGGAGCCCTGGTCCACATTCTGTATTCTTTCTTCATATGCTCTGTTCTTCTCTTGTTCGTTTCTTCTGTGGGCTGCATCAAGGGTCAGGTCTCTGTGGCAATGGGCCATGGGATCAAAGATCCTTATATCAAAATATGCCCTTTGTCCACGAGTCCAAAACCCTCTGGCGCTAACATCCACACGTGCTTCGTTCGAAACATTAGCGGTGCGTCTGGCGAGGTGTTCGCCTTGCAGAGGGAGCAGCATGGGTTCCACAGTCACGTCGTGGCAGACTTCTTTCAGCATCTGAGCTGTTACGTCTCTTACTTCATCATGTCTCATGCAGACGAAACCTCCTCTCTTGCATGTCATGGCATGATTTTGGTTGAAGGGTGAGCCACAGTTACACATGCTTGGGAGCCCATCCACTGGCCAGCCATATCTGAGGGCAATGGCATCAGTAAATTCTTTTTTGTTTAAGTTGAAGCCTTTTGCCCTAATAGGTAGTGTGGTTAGCCAGTTTGAAGCGCCCACTTCCTGTGCAATATCTGTCCTCCTCCTTGTGTCTTCTGGGAGTTCTCTCATTAGGTCACTCAGAGTGTCTCTCTGTTTTCTTTCTCTGTTTATGGAGATTTCATTCCTTAGTGACCTAATATCTTGAGGGTTGTCTTCTCCCCTTTCATTTTGATTGGTAATATATCCGGTCAAGGAGGCTACTACTACTATAGTCTGTTCGGAGCATGAAGGCGGTTCAAGGTGTGGCAGATTCCAGAATTCCCATGAGTGCAGCGCTGCCAGTTCGACCGCCAATTATCAGCTTAGCACTCTCTCCCGGCCTACCCACCCACAACCCACCTGTTTATCTCTCTCTCTCTCCTTCTCTCTCCCTCTCGACCCGGGGGAGGGACCTAGGGGGACACACCGACCACCACCACCACCACCACTACCAACACCACAACGTGGCAACATGGGAAAAAATCGCTGCCACATGTCATAGAATTTATACAAATCCTTGTTATAATCCTAAACATCGACACTCATTGTACTATGTAGCTTCCTTTACTATATACAGAATATATAAAATATCGCTTTCAAATAGCACATGGATGGGAAATAAGAGAGGGACGCATGTTCGAAGGCTGATTTGGCAGCATGGGTAGAGGTAAACGACGATACCAGCTCCACTCTGAACCGCCTTCATGCTCCGAACAGACTATACCATTACTATTACTACTATTACTACTACTACATAAATGATACCTCCACCCATGTTTATTTTCCCGACACATAATCATGGAGGGCTCCATAGCTTGGAGGTCATTAGCCCCAACTCTGTTCGCTAATGACTGTGGCATCCAACTATATCACTAATACTACCTGACACTAAATCACCTATCATCTATTACGTCTAGATCCCCCTTTCCTTCCCTACTCAAGTCACTTGACCCACCCTAACGTCACTCTCCACCACTGTGGCTTCATAGTCCATATTGGAGATGTTGGTGGCTTTTGGGCCAGAGTGTCTGGTGCCCCTGAGACATAGGATGGCCGACCTGAGCAGGGAGAACGAGAGGCGACACCTCATCCAGGCGACAACGTGACTCCTTGGCTGATGCTTCTTTTCTGAGATTAGTTCCGCGAGGCGTGCGTAGAAGCATTGGGCCCTGGGACCTATCCCGCCGGATGTGGTGAAGACGAGGGGGGTGAAGCTGCCCTGATCCACATGTTGGATTCTTTCACCGTATGCCCTTGTCTTCTCCTGCTCGTTCCTGTGGTGGGCGGCTTGCAGGGGCAGCTCACGGTGACAGGCAGCCATCGGGTCGAATATGCGGATGTCCATGAACGCCCGCTGTCCGCGCACCCGGAATCCGCGGGCACTTACATCAACCCGTGCCTCCTGTGAGGTATTGGCTGTCCTGTACCGAAGGTGTTCGCCGTCCAGGGGAAGCAGTGCCGGCTCGGTAGTGACGTCTTGGCATACCTCCCCGAGCATGCTGGCTGTCAGATCCCTCACTTCATCGTGTCGAATACAGACGAAGCCTCCTTTTTTACATGTCATGGTGTGGGTGACATCATTTGGTGATCCACATGCACAGAGATCAGGCAGTCCCTCAATCGGCCAGCCATATCACAGAGCAATGGCGTCGACAAATTCTTGTTTGTTGAGGCTGAAGCCCTTTGCTCTGATTGGTAATGACGTTAGCCAGTTAGAGGCGCCTGCCTCCTGTGCTGTGTGTATTTTTCTACCCATTTCTGTGGACAGGTGGTGTGTAAGACGGTCCAGCTCGTCTTTTTGGGCCTGTTGCCTTTCTTCTGAGATTTTTCTTTTAATATCTCTTATTTCTGTTTGGTCTATCTCGCCCTCTGCCTCCTGAGCGATGATCCTGTTGATGAGTGACCTGGTAAGGCTGATGGAGTTTTGGTTCTCCTTATCAGCCAGCTTCTCAGCGTTGGTGATTACCATCCCACCCAGTCTTGGGGGAAGTGCTAGCATATCCCTCTCCTCCTCCCCCAAAGCATGAGATTTCACTAGCGCTGGCAAGAATACATTCTTGACGGAATTTTCCAGTGGTCGGAGGAGTGGACTGATGCCGGGGATGGTGCGCATCAGGAACGTCCACCGATGTTGGATGCCGTGGGTGTACGCTGAATAGGCAGCGTGTGGCTCAGTCTTGGCAATGGCAGACAAAGCTTCTATTTCCTTCACCCATTCAGCTACTTTGTCTCCCACGTATTCCTTCTTATATAGCTCTGTCCCGATCACTGCACCTAAGTGTCGTTGTCCGTCTTTTGTCACAATGACGCCATTTCCTCTAAAAGTTTCTGCGGCATGATCATAATGTTCAGGTTTGACAATAAGAACAGACTTGGTGGCGTTAGGGATGTATCCTATCTCAGGGCCGGCGGTGTTCACAGTGTCCCACCACCCTTTTAAGTCTGAGATTTTACCAGCACCTGAGAGGTCATCCGCATAAGCCACCTGTTTCACCCGTGTTTCTGCGAACGCGATTTCATTTTGGAGGACTGATAGGCCCAGGGCGTACATAGCCATGGCTATTGGGTCACCTTGTGTTGTTCCCTCAGATGATTTTAACACTCACTTTTCCACTGTGGCTATTTATGTACAAGTCGGTTGGGTATGTATAGGTGTTTTCGACATACATAGCTAAGCTAGGGCACTTGGTTTTAATGTTGTGTATCATAGTCTTTCTATTTATTGTGTTGAAGGCATTTTTGGCGTCAACAAGAAGCACTGCTTCGCACTCCACGTGGTCGAATATCTCCCGCATGGCATGGACTGCTGCTTCTCCTCCTGCCTGCTGCCCCGCACAAACTTGGAGGTTCCCTGCTGCCATTCTCACATCTTCTTTGACGACAGCCATGATGCATTTGCCTACCTATTACTACTACTACTACTACAACATAAATGATACCTCCACCCATGTTTATTTTCCCGACACATAATCATGGAGGGCTCCATAGCTTGGAGGTCATTAGCCCCAACTCTGTTCGCTAATGACTGTGGCATCCAACCATATCACTAATACTACCTGACACTAAATCACCTATCATCTACTACTACTACTACTACTACTACTACTACTACTACTACTACTACTACTACTACTACTACTACTACTACTACTACTACTACTACTACTACTACTACTACTACTACTACTACTACTACTACTACTACTACTATTACTACAACTATCATTACTACTACTACTACTACTACTACTACTACTACTACTACTACTACTACTACTACTACTGCTACTATTACTACTACTATTACTACAACTATCATTACTACTATTATTATTATTACTACTACTACTACTACTACTACTACTACTACTACTACTACTACTACTATTACTACAACTATCATTACTACTATTACTACTACTACTACTACTACTACTGCTACTACTACGGGCCTCCATCTATTAGAGTTGCGTTGTGAGCGGTATATTCTCTCATATCCTTTCACAAAGCAATTCACTGGCCCCACCCCGCCAATGACTGTGGCCGACAATCATCTTTATTTAATATTACAAACTTTACTAAACATTTTATTTTTAAGCTAACAGAGCTTGTGGTTGATACGACTATCAACCACCGTCGCCTCAAAGTCCAGGTCAGCAATGCGGGTGGTTTTGGGTGCAGGTGACCTGGTTCCTCTCAGGAAGACCAAGGCTGACCTCAGGAGGGAGAAGGACAGCCTGCATCTCATCCAGGCGACCACACTGCTTCTTGGTTGTTGTTTCTTATCCGCCAGTGTTTCGGCGAGTCTTGCGTAGAAGCTCTGCGCCCTTGGTCCCATCGATCCCTCCTGCCGTCGCGAATACTACCGGGGTGAAGGAGCCCTGGTCCACATTCTGTATTCTTTCTTCATATGCTCTGTTCTTCTCTTGTTCGTTTCTTCTGTGGGCTGCATCAAGGGTCAGGTCTCTGTGGCTACTACTACTACTACTACTACTACTACTACTACTACTACTACTATTACTACTACTATTACTACAACTATCATTACTACTATTATTATTACAACTACTACTACTACTACTACTACTACTACTACTACTACTACTACAACTCCAGTTCGTTTCCTTTCCTCCACTCTCCTCCCTGACCCTCTTCTCTCTCTCCCTTTCTTCCTCTTCCCTTCCATTCCTCTTTCTGCTCGTCTTATTCTTCATCCTCTTTCTCCTCCTCTCATTCTCTTCTTCCATATCAGAAAAATCCGAAAAAATGGTAACAAAAACGTAAAAAACGCTTAAGGAGAGAGAGAGAGAGAGAGAGAGAGAGAGAGAGAGAGAGAGAGATCACAAAACATTGACTAGTTATATATATATATATATATATATATATATATATATATATATATATATATATATATATATATATATATATATATATATATATATATATATATATATATATATATATATATATATATATATATATATATATATATATATATATATATATATATATATATATATATATATATATATATATATATGTGTGTGTGTGTGTGTGTGTGTGTGTGTGTGTGTGTGTGTGTGTGTGTGCAAGTCATTATAGTGAATACGTTGTTTACTAGTATCTGAGTACTGTAAATCCAAAGTCTGGGTCGGGCAAATAATATCATCGAACAGAAAATCAAATTTCAGAATAAGTGAAATGAAAAAGAAAGTTTGCACGCACACGAGTATGCGCTGGCAACATTGTGTGACTCCCGGGAGCAACAAGACATCTGGCACCACTGTAAGCTCATTATTTGGGTTCCAGTTTAAATCTCTCGCAAACAGAGTCTATTGAGGATTTGAACGACTTTCTTTACGTTTGGCCTCACAGGAAATGCAGTATAGACCTAATGTACACACTCGCCTGCCAGCAACAGACTTCAGGTGACAGATTCTAGTGTACAGTAACTCTCTTTGGTGTCTTTGGGGGTTCTTACGGCGCCACAAAGGCCGAACTGGCACCTGTTTGGGATGAACGAAGGGGGAGGACACAGCGACCAGCCAGCCAGGTAAGCCAAGCCAGTACAGGTACAGACGTGACACGGGACGGGTATTATCACCATGTGCATTTATCTACTACCTCGAGCTGTCTAGGAGTGTTTTAGCGGCCCTGTTGTTAAGGCTTGTGTTCTGTGAGTGATAGTCTCGGCAATGGCCACACCGCTAAGAACGTCTATGCTCTAAGTTAGTGGTGAAACTATCAACCTTGTGCTCGTCCAGGGCCCGAGGTGGACAGCGAATGGTCGACTGTCGGGTTCTTCATACGTAAGGTGAGGTTACAGCGCCCTCGCATTTTGGCTTTCTGATGTTTAACATTTTCATACTTTTCACTGCACTACTTAACACATAATAACAAGGATAAAGAACACGAATAAAGACTCCTAACACACACACACACACACACACACACACACACACACACACACACACACACACACACACACACACACACACACACACACACACACACACACACATCTATTTATCTATCTGTATATGTAAGTTATTATAGCGAATACTTGATAGGGTACATGATATCTTTTCTGTGTATACATCACGGCAGCCACCATCGTTTGTGTATTTCGTCGAAATGTTATGTCTCGTGCTGTTATTAAATCAAAGTATATTCGTTCCTTGCAGTTGATATTTCCCGTTATGGCAGGGAGGCTGGGGTATCCTTGCCATGGTTAGGTTGCGCAAGGGATGAAGTTGTGGCTAAGGTTCCAGGGGCGTAGCCAGAGCTGTAAAAAAAAAGGGGGGGGGGGGGGGTTCTTTTTCCACTAAATGTAGATCTCTGTTGCCACTTGAAGAGGGGCGAGTGGCAAGGGAAGCGAGCCAAATCAACTGGGTGGGGGGGTGGGGGGGGGGGGAGACGGGGTTTTGAATAATTGGCATTTCTGAATACCTTTTCTTGCTGTCGAAACGAAAAACTGGGCCTTTTTGCCCTGGGTTCACACTACGATAGTTCTCTGTGAAACTAATGAATATAGATTAGCTTCATACTCATTATAAGGAGGTGGAAAGTGCCCTCCTTATTCTGAAGACACATTTTGACTGCTTACATTTAGCTTGTATATGGTGTCAGTGCTTCAATGTTATGGCTGTGCGAAGACCTGGGCTAAAAATGACTCATTTCAAGATTAAGGAAAATAATGTAATGAAAGTATACTGTAGCTTAAGAGCATATATACTCGTGGACCACAGGGAAATGTTTATATATCATGTAATATCTACTACTACTACTACTATTACTACTACTACTACTACTACTACTACTACTACTACTACTATTTCAAGAGGCGAGGAGGCTGTGGACGGGAAAATCCAGCTTCTCTTGTTCCAGATCAACTTCTTGCGACACACAACACAGGATCTGTCTTCTCATCCCTCCCTTCCTACCCTACCTTATACCTTACCCCTTCTTCTTCTTCTTCTTTTGACCTGTATCGTTTCGTATATAGGTCCTCCTCCTCCTACTCTTGGTCCTCCTCTCTTCTGCTTATTTACACACACACACTGCTTGTCAATGGCATTATATTAATCTTTCATCACTATAACACTGTGACATATTCTTTGTACCGTATACTTTACCCTGACTCCGCTGACCCCGCCCTGACTTAACCTTTCCTGCCCCACTTGTAACCCTTCCCCTTCCACCCTTCCTACCCTTCCCCTGACTCCTAATGCCGCTCCTGCCCTGACTTAACCTTTCCTGCCCCACTTGTAACCCTTCCCCTTCCCTTCCCCTGACTCCTAATGCCGCTCCTGCCCTGACTTAACCTTTCCTGCCCCACTTGTAACCCTTCCCCTTCCACCCTTCCCTGACTCCTAATGCCGCTCCTGCCCTGACTTAACCTTTCCTGCCCCACTTGTAACCCTTCCCCTACCCTTCCCCTGACTCCTAATGCCGCTCCTGCCCAGACTTAACCTTTCCTGCCCCACTTGTAACCCTTCCCCTACCCTTCCCCTGACTCCTAATGCCGCTCCTGCCCTGACTTAACCTTTCCTGCCCTACTTGTAACCCTTCCCCTTCCCTTCCCTGACTCCTAATGTTCTGCAAAGAGTAAAAAAGCCAATATGATGTTAGGATTAATCTCAAGAAACTTTGATTATAAATCACCCGAACTTATGAAGAGATTATATTTAGCATTTGTAAGACCACACCTAGAATACGCCGTTCAGTTCTGGTCACCGAACTATATCAAAGATCAAGTTTTGCTAGAAAGGATACAGCGACGAGCAACCAAACAAATTCCAGCGCTCCGAAACTTGCCATATGACGAGCGTTTAAAGCGTTTAGATATGTTTTCCCTAAAAAAGCGAAGGATAAGAGGGGACTTAATTGAAGTGTTCAAAATCCTTAATGGATTCGACAACATTAACCCAGATAGTCTATTTCAGAGAGACACCAACACAATAACACGCAGCAACGGTATGAAGTTAAAGGGAAACCGATGTAACACATTGGTGCGCAAAAGTTTTTTCAGTAATAGAGTCGTCGATCACTGGAATAGACTCCCACCGTCAGTTGTTAGCGCACAGAGTATCAATAGCTTCAAGTCTTCATTGGATAAGTACTTCAGGGATATAAGATTATACTGACCCTTCTTCGTATGTTTTCAGACAGATTGCAGTAAGACGTCAACCTAAATTCATATTATTCTCCCCCACAACCTAGATTGCAAGTAGCGTAAGTTAACAATAGAGTAAAGCAACAGTTAATGTCCGCATGACAGGTGGAGTGAGGTGTGCAGTAAGGTGACAGGTTACTGGTGCCGTGCCTAGTACCGCCGGTAAAACGAGGATCAAGCCTCCACCTGTGCCCCTGAAACTACACCTCACCCATCGTGAGTATTAGGGGGGATCCTGAGGCTGCCCTGTGCAGGGCACTCGTCCTCTTCCATTCTCCTTGTGTTTCTGTGTTCTTATGTTCTTATGTAATGAAGTCATTTTCCCCCACAGCTTAGGTTACCAGTAGTGTAAGTTTAGGGTAGTAATTTCCTCTTATTTCTCTCTTTACTGTAAAATTTCCATGTCCCTTTCTTCCTTAAAGGTACATGGTGTTCTCTTCTAACTATTTCCTGCCGGCACGTTGCCGGAGGGAGAGGTGGGCGGGGAGGAGCCTTCATCTTTTCTGTCCTGTCCTGCCACACGTAGATTACTAGTAGTAGCGGTAGTAAACAGACACCCTCGCCATAGACCGATAGGTCTTCTGGTGTCTGTTCTTCCTATGTATTCCTATGTATTCCTATGTATTCCTATGTAATGCCGCTCCTGCCCTGACTTAACCTTTCCTGCCCTACTTGTAACCCTTCCCCTTCCCTTCCCTGACTCCTAATGCCGCTCCTGCCCTGACTCAATACAATTGTCACATTCAAAAATAGACTAGATAAATTCATGGACAGCGATATTAGGTGGGGTTAGATACACGGGAGCTTAGGGTTAAAGGAGCTGCCTAGTACAGGCCTACCGGCCTCTTGTAGACACCTGCGTTCTTATGTTATGTTCTTATGTTAACATTTCCTGCCCCACGTGTAACCCTTCCCCTGACTCCTAATGCCGCTCCTGCCCTGACTTAACCTTTCCTGCCCCACTTGTAACCCTTCCCCTTCCCTTCCCCTGACTCCTAATGCCGCTCCTGCCCTGACTTAACCTTTCCTGCCCCACTTGTAACCCTTCCCCTTCCAGCTTTCCTCCCCTTCCTACCCCGTCTCCCTTACCCTGACTCCTAATCCTGATCCCTCTTTCTTGTTTACTGTATTTTGCATCGCTCTTCGTTTTTGTGTTTTCCTGTTATGTAATCTTGTCTTTTTCTCTTCTTCTTGTCTGCTTTCTTTTTTTTTTCCTCTATTTCATCATCTTCGTTCTTGCTCGCTATCTTTTTTATTTATTTTTTGTATCTCATTTTGTTTCGTTTTTTAATCCACTTGTAATCCTTCCCCTTCCATCCTTTTTATACCAGTGCCGCCTCCAGCCACCCAGAGGTAAGCCCCCCGTCCCTGCTCCTCCCCGCCCGCGCACCCAAGGGATTCGATCTCATAAAGTAACGAGGAAGGAACAGGATGAGCGACTTCTGATCCTCTTTATAATTCTCCGTCTTTTTGTATTACTATCCTTCTCTTTATATTATTCTTTGGTCGCCACAATTATGCCGCTCGTGTTTGTTTGTTTGTTTGTTTGTCAGTAATTCATCCCTGTGACTACTGCTACTACTACTATTGCTGCTGCTGCTACTACTACTACTACTACTACTACTACTACTACTTCTACTACTACTACTACTACTTCTACTACTACTACTACTACTATTACTACAATGTTCAAACATACTGATCACATTACAGCGATAACATGTTCTGAAAGACGGTATAATGGAAGTTGATTTCAGTATTAAAATTCAGCGATGGCCGTCTGAGAGGAAGTTGTTCTGTTGTTATTGCATTACGAAGTGTGTGTGAGTCTGTGGGGAGGCCGTGTGAGGTATGTGTGTGTCCGGGCCGTTTCGTCGCCCCTGACCCCGCGGCACAGCCTTGGCACGTGTGGCTGTAGTGGCTGGCGGCGCCCTACAGCGGAGGAAAGCTTAGAGGGGATAGAAAACCTGCCATCCCTAATGTAACTTCCTAAGCACAACAAACCATGAAAACATCAGCGTAACTATTATTCAAACAAGTTCTCAGCCGTAACTTAGTTTTAAATACGAAGGAGTCTGTGTTGCAGTCTACAATTGAAACGTACTCTCCTTTATGTAATTTCCTTAGCACAACACTCTATGCAAAACATCGATGTGACATTCAAACAAGTTCTCAGCCGTAAGTTAGTTTTAAGTATGAAGGAGTTTGTGTTGCAGTCTATTATTGAAATATGCCAGTCAAAATTGAAAACCTGTCCTCCCTCACGTAATTTCCTAAGCACAACACTATGCAAAACAAATCTATGTATCTATTATTTAAACAGGTTCTCGGCCTTATCTTACTTTTAAGGGTTACCTACATCTTCCCTGGAGACAGGCACGGGGGCAGAGCAAGGCAGGCAGGAAGGGCACTTGATAAGGGGCTGAGGCGTGGGGCAACTTGGGCAAGGCGTGCGGGAGGGGTCATGTGGGGCGCCAGGGTGTTGCAATGTGCATACTCGCAGCGGGTATACAGAGTTTTGTCTTTCTCAAGATAATGTCAAGGATAGCGAGGCCTCTGCGTGAACCCGATGGTCTGACTTGCTAGGCTTGACGTACGGAGGGATGAGGGATGCCAGCTTAACTTCCATTCACCTATACCTTCTTCCAAAGCCTCTAATGATCTTTACGTACCTACTAAGTGAGTGAGTGGGTTTGTTCCTTACTTCTTAACACCTTCCTGCCCCCGCGTCCACCCTCTGTCACAGGCCCGTTAGTTTAGCCTTGTGGTACGTGTCCGCCTTGGCTCTCCCACCCCTCGTCTCCTGCCTCTCTAGACCCTGAAGATATCGGCTCCAGCTCTTCTTCCATATCTCTTTGTTTCCTTCGTTCTCTCTCTTCCTTTGTTGTGGACCTTTACTATAAGATGCTGGCCGTGATGTATTTGAACCCAAGCTATCCATAACCATAACATAGAGTCTCCTCTTGTTTCAAAAGTGTTGCTCTGATGTTTGTGCCACGTATTGGAGCCGAATGAGGCCAAGTAAAGGATTGCGGTGAATGAAATATAGAAAAAAAGTATGCAAGTTGAACCTCTCTCTGCCAGGGTCATAGTCTTAAACCTTCCAGCACCCAAGTACACACATTTGACAAGGCTTTCGTAGGAGTTGTGGGAATTTCCATGGAGAGTTTTATGACCCTGGTGGTAGTTTGACCCTTCTTCAGTACCACGAACCTAAAAAAGTACTCCTGAGAGCCCGATTGATCCCTTTTTTGGCCTTTGGAAAGAGTTGGTGCGGGAGGCGCGAGGGATCGTCTGGGAATACCAACCCTCGCCCCTCCTCTCCTCCGCTCCCCACCCAGCGCCACCCTAAGACTGAATCAGCTGACCCTGTAGCGTACGTAGCCTCACTTTCTCTCGCTCTCACCCACCAACCTCTTTTTGTTCCATGATCTTCTTTGTCTCGCTAACACCAGAATCAAGGAAAGTTAAGCAGGTCATAAGCTTTGCACTCGCTGGTACGGAAGAAACAAGATGTGAATAGTTTAGGATTGACAGTCGTGGGCATTGATTGGTTGGGTTAGGATAGAAGACATTTGTGTGTGTGTGTGTGTGTGTGTGTGTGTGTGTGTGTGTGTGTGTGTGTGTGTGTGTGTGTGTGTTATTTTATCATATTTTGTTTATTTATTTATTATATTTTATTTTTATTTATTTATTTTTATTTGTGTCAGCTAAGTCATCGCTATGTTGTCGTTTGAAAAATTCCTGTCTAAGGCCACTTTCTCTCTCTCTCTCTCTCTCTCTCTCTCTCTCTCTCTCTCTCTCTCTCTCTCTCTCTCTCTCTCTCTCTCTCTCTCTCTCTCTCTCTCTCACACACACACACACACACACACACACACACAGAGCAGCCGAAAGAATGAACGTCAATAATATGTCTTAACCTTCCAACTTTTAGAAGTGAAAATGAGACAAGTGAAAGTTAGTTCTAGGCAAGACCAGTGGGCAGCTTGACAGTGGATGGGTGGAATTACTTCGGGTGGAGTTGTGAGGGATGGAGAATGATATTAGTGGTGTGGGTGGGGAAGAAGTGGATAAGGAAGGCGAGAGTTGGGAGTGGAAAATGTTAAAAAGGGGATTTAGAAGGGATGGGGAGGGGATTTTCGAAGGGTGGGGAAGGAAGGAAGAGGAGGGGAAGGGAGAGCGCGGGTCGTGGATAATGATGAGGGATTCCATGTTCTTACAGGGAAAATATGGACGGAAATTCTGGTGAAGTCACTGCATTGTCATTCCCTGTCTATAGCCTTGCATCCGCCTTCGAAGAGCCGCCAGGAGAACTATTCCACTCTCTCTCTCTCTCTCTCTCTCTCTCTCTCTCTCTCTCTCTCTCTCTCTCTCTCTCTCTCTCTCTCTCTCTCTCTCTCTCTCTCTCTCTCTCTCTCTCTCTCTCTCTCTCTCTCTCTCTCTCTCTATCAATCTATCTATTTATCTCTTTAACTTGTCTTCCTTTCCCTTCTTTTACCTCTCACAACACGGCACTTTCCTTCCTTAGCTCCCTCCCTTCCCTTCCCTTTCCTTCCTAACCTAGGCTGCACATTGTCCACACTAAAACTTCGCATCTTCATGATTCTTCTCTCTTGAAGCCACACATTCTGCAAGCGTTAGAGCGAGGCCGCCACCAATTCGTCGACGTCCCCAGCTCTCGCAACACGCCACTACGACCACGATCTTTTTGCAGTGGTTGTTAATCTAGCACCGCCTCCTCTCCTTCCTTCCCCCCACCATCGTCCCTTCACGCAGCGTCGTCCATTCACCCAGAGCAAGCCATTCGTGTCGGTTTGCATGCAGCTGAAGACCCGCCGCCGCCGCCGCCGCCTGAGTCCTGTCTGGGGCCGTATCCTTAATCAAACCTTCCGACGCCCAAGCTCACATATTTAACAAGGCTTTCGTAGGAGTTCTTGGCATATCCAGGGGTAGCTTAATTAATAGCCCAAGTGGTACTCTGACCCTTCTTCTGTACCATGAACTTAAAAAAAACCCAGTCATGAGAACCCGATTGGTCTCCTTTTGTGCCTTTGGAAAGAGTTGATGTGAGAGATGGACGCGCCTGAGAATACCGACCCCGCTGCGTCCTGAGAACATCCGCTCCCGCAGGCGAGTCTTCAGGCGGTTGGTTGGTGACGTCACGGCCCACGAGAGCTATGGGGGTTGCCACTCGCCGCTGGAGCATTCAGAAAACCCCGAAGCGCAGGGGCAGTGAAAGGCGAATCTTGCGTCTTGAACAGCGGCGGAACAGTGATTCATCCAGTGACGCCACGCCGCGCCCATGTGACGTGGCTGCGGGCGTGAGCTGCCGCTGCCACCACCATCACTACCACCGCCGGCAGTCACGACCCTCGGCATCCAGCAGGGCACAGTGGACTGGGCGGTGATCTCAGACGCCTCAGCCCCTCACATCACCTATTTCCAAAGGCCGAAAAGGACATCAATCGCGTTCTAATGAGAGGTATGGGAGGCTCACGGCACAAAAGAATAATCAAACTCCCAGAAGGGTCATGAAACTACTACCCCTGAAAATGGCCACAACTCCAACGAAAGCCTTGTAAAGTGTGTGTGCCTGGACTCCGAAATGTTTAACTCCTTGACTGCGGATTTCCTACAAGAAGACATCACCAAGCTAAAGGAATGAAATAAAGTGGCTGCTACAATTCAGTGAAGAAAAATCTAGTCCTGCACCTTGGGAGGGGATATCCAGCATACCAATACCACAAGAGAAACACTCCACTACCCACCACAGAGGCAGAGAAAGACATTGGAATATATGTTACCAGGCTACCAGTGAAGGCCAAATCCGTGCCAGTCGCAGCAGACGGGTTAAGATTATGGCCCGCTGTCTGTTACTCTGGTCACGTCCTGTCCGTCCCGTCTATAGGTAAATACATAAGACAATCAGCAGCTAGAACGAAATACAACCCTGCATGGTAAAGATCAGACCTGTCGCAAACTGTACGGTCGGTATTCTCAGACGCTCCCATCCTTTACATCATCTATTTCCAAAGGCCCAAAAGGACAGCTATCGCGTTCTGATAAGTGGTTTTTGTAGGTTCATGGCACAAAAGAATGCTAGGCCTACCACCAGGGTCATTAAACTACTACCCCTGAAAATGTCCACGGCTCCTACGAAAGCCTTGTGAAATGCGTGTGTGCTTGGGCGCCGATATATCCTAGTAATATCCTAACACAGCTTTTGATCTCTTATTCCCCCTAAAAACAGACTCCCTCTTCAGGCAGGCTTTGCAAAATTAACTTTTTTCTTATTTAAAACTTCAAAACTTCCTTTTCCCCTCAATGCAATAACTTTTTACATCTTTCCAATTTCTTCTATGCCATTTCTAACCTTGCTTTTACGTCATTAAATTATCTACAAGAAGACAGTGATATAATATTAAACAATCAGTCCGTCAACAGTCTTGCCTCGCTCCTGCACATTCTTGACACAGGATCGTATTCTTAAACATTTCGGACACCAAGGTTTTCGTACAGGACTACTTTCATGCCCTGCTGGTGATACTTTGACCCTTTGCGCCATGAACGTGAAAAAGCACTCATGAGAACCCGATTGAACTCTTTCTTGGCCTTTGAGAATAGATGACAGGCGAAAGCGTCTGAGAATACCGACCACAGAGTTATGATGAATACGGTTTGATGATCTCGAGAAGGCGTAACCAGTGTGCGGGACCGTGGAAGCGTCCCCTCGCCCCTCGCTGTTTGAGAGGTGAACAGAGACGTGGGCCGGCAGGTACAGCAACCCCACAGCGACCCTTTGTCTTGTCCGGCTCCTTCTCTCCCTTCCAACCACCCGCCCCCTTCGCCTTTCAGCCGCTCACCACTTCCTGATGATACACATCCTGCCAGCACCGACCATTAGAGGCGTGTGAAAGATGAGCTCGCCACGGATAGGGAAGCGTAAGACGGAACGGAGAGCTAAACGAAAAGAATATTGTCTGGAAGCGCCTCAGAACAAGGGTGTGTATCAGTGCCGCTCAGAAAATATAGAGAAATTATAACTTGCTGCACTCAGACCTCGGCAGGATGTAAAAGATCATATTTCCAGGCCAAGGAGAGGAAGGAAGGAGTATTTTTAAACGTCTCGGCGCCTTAGTTCGCCTGTTTGAAAAGTCTCTCGGCGTAGAAGTTGCTGGGACTTTCATGGACTGTTTTGTGATGCTGTAGTGATAGTTTTACACGACTTCTGCATCTTGAACGGGAAAAGCACCCACGAAAACCTGGTGAATCTTCTCTGTGGCCTTGGAAAATAGTCGTAATGGGAGCCCGATACGTTAAGGGACATATTCTTAGACACACACACACACACACACACACACACACACACACACACACACACATATTTCACACGGTTTTCGTAGATGTTTTTGGGGCAAGTCCACGGGTAGTAGTAGTCTGATGACCCTGATGGTAGCCTAGCTTGACCCTTCCCCTGCACCATGAACCTAACAAAAACACTCATTAGAACCCGACTGATCTCCTCTCTTGGTCTTCGGAAATAGTTGATGTGAGAACCGGAACTCTCTAAGAAAGCCAACCCGAAAAACCTCTGAATCTTGACCGCTCGCTGGAGTCGTCGCTAATAATCTCCACGGAAGCAGAGAAACAGGTCAGACTTGAACAATGGAGACAATTAACACAGATAAATGAGTTACCGCTGACAATAAGAATGACGCAGTGGAAAGGAATGAGGAGCGCCTTCACTGCCAGGAGTCGCGTGTTATAAGTAAGGTGTGAGTCATGGGCGTGCAGAAGGGAAGGGAAGGGAAGGGGCTAGCCGGTAACGGAAGGGGACGAGACGGAGTATAGGAAAGAAATGTCGTGCTGGGAGAGGCAAAGGAAGGAAAATGGAGGTAATTTAAGGGAAAGAAAGAGAAGGGAAGGCAAGTTATGGCCAAGACGATTGAAGGGACGTGAGGGAAGGGAAGGCAAAGGAAGGGAATTTAAGGGAAAGAAGGAGAAGGGAAGGCAAGTTATGGCTAAGACGACTGAAGGGACGTGAAGGAAGGGAAGGGAAATGAAGGCAATTTAAGGGAAAGAAAGAGAAGGGAAGGCAAGTTATGGCGAAGACGATTGAAGGGACGTGAGGGAAGGGAAGGCAAAGGAAGGGAATTTAAGGGAAAGAAGGAGAAGGGAAGGCAAGTTATGGCGAAGACGATTGAAGAGACGTGAGGGAAGGGAAGGCAAAGGAAGGGAAGTGGAGGCGAGTTAAGTACACACACACACACACACACACACACACACACACACACACACACGGAATAATCTCACTCATTATCTTCGAGTCACCATCCGGAACGTTAACATTGCGTGCGGTAGAATTTTCTCCTCGCACGAGTTCAAGCCCAAGCTGCGTCTAGTGACACCTGCAGCTCCGAAAAAACTCATGTGGATGCTCCCTCTCTCTCCACGCTCTCTAGCATAAGGAGAGAGGAGTGATCAGC
>NC_066574.1:1883850-1911350 GCF_024679095.1 Eriocheir sinensis | reverse complement strand
CCGAAGGACGTGAGAGAGAGTTACGAGAGAGTATGGTGCTGGAGAGGGTGGTGGGTTATGAGGGTGTGTGTGACGCTTGGGAGAATCATGTTGGATGGATGGTTTACGGGCAGGACGGGCGGTTGGTTATGGGGTGGAACTTTTGAAGCGGTCACCAGGGAAAGGGAAAGGGACCGCCGCCACTGATGGGGGTCACGGTAATGGTGCGGCGCGTGAAGAGGACGTGGAAAATGCAGTAACGTGGCGAAGCTATAGTCTTGGATCCATAATATTACGAACTATTTCTAATGGCTATAAAAGGAGATCAGTCGAGTCTTAATGAGTGTTTTTAGGTTCATGGTCCAGAAGAAGGGTCTAAAACTACCCCTGGAAATGCCCACAACTCCTACGAAAGCCTTGTCAAATATGTGTGCTTGAGTGGCGAGGTGTTTAAGAATACGACCTTAAGGTTGGTATTATCAGACACTTTCGCTTCTCACTTCATCTATTTTTAAAGGTCAAAGAGGTGGTCAGTCGGGTTCTAATGAGTGTTTCTTCAGGTTCACGTTACAGAAGAGGACTCGCACCAGCACCAGGGTCATAAAACTACCCCTGGAAATGCCCACAACTCCTATGAAAGCCTTGTCAAATATGTGTTTCTAGGTTCACGGTACAGAGGAAGGATCACACTACCACCAGGGTCATAAAACTACCCCTGGAAATGCCCACAACTCCTATGAAAGCCTTGTCAAATGCGTGTTTCTTTAGGTTCACGGTACAGAGGAAGGATCACACTACCACCAGGGTCATAAAACTGCCCCTTGAAATGCCCACAACTCCTATGAAAGCCTTGTCAAATATGTGTTCTTTGGTAGCGATATGTCTTGTAATGCGACCTTAAAGTTTCCCAAGCGCTGCTGTTTCTGTCAAGCGTCGTGGCTAACTGGGTCTGGGAGGACGCGGCGGAGGCAACTTCCGGGGCCTGGGTTGACAGTGCTGTGGCGTCGCTGTGTCTTGGAGACCGATATTTCTTGATGTGGAAGCACGTGTATCCCCGCTGTCTTGATCTTGTTGCCAAAGGTGCCCAGACGCGGTGAGGAAACATTTAAAAGTATTCCCCAGAGCAGCGGCGATTGACTCTACTTGTGGTGCATCCTCTCGCCCAGCGCCTCGGGTTATGGTGCAAGACTGGGATTCGTTTTATATAAGCCCGTATTTTTCAGCGTATCGGCCCCTCAGTTCCCCTATTTGAAAAGCATCTCGACGTAGAAGTTGCTGGGCTTCTCATGGACTGTTTTGTAATGCCAGTGATAGTTTTACACGACCTCTGCAAATTTAAAGGAAAAAATAACACCCATGAAAACCCCGACTGATCTTCCCTGTGGCCTTGGGAAATAGTCGTAATGGGAGCCCGATACGTTTAACAATACGGGACTAGATCTGAAAGGAACTACAGATCAGCCATGTGACAAATGAGGCCACGAGGACAAACGAGGACACCACGGCAGGAAGTCTTCGAGCGCGGCCTTAATGTGCAGAGGGCGCAGTCAATCAGCCACCCCAGCCCCGTGCATGGCTACCCCCCGCCCCCCAAGATGTACCGGCGTGCAGGCTGCCATTAATCAGGTGCAGGGTGTCAGCAGTGGACCCATGCAGGCCGCACTGAGCACCGCTGGAAAGAGTTCATGTGAGAGGTGGACGCGTCTGAGGCTTCTTAATCATTTCCGCGCCCAAGCTCACATATTTGACGAAACTTTCATAGGCGTTGTGGTGGTCGTTTTCAGGAGTAGTTTTATGACCCTGGTGGAAGTCTGACCATTCTTCTGTACCACGAACGCAAAAAAACACTCTTGAGAACCTGACTGATCTCCCTTTCGGCCTTTGGAAAGAGTTGATGTGATGGGCGGAAGATATGAGGGAAGATAAGACGGTCGTATTCCTATAAACATTTCCGCGTCCAAGCACATCTATTTGACAAGGCTTTCGTAAGAGTTGCGGTGGGCGTTTCCAGTAGTTTTATGACGCTGGTGGTAGTTTGACCCTTTTTCTGTAGCACGAGCCCAAAGAAACACCTCTTGAGAACCCGACTGATCTCCTTTTCGACCTTTGGAAATAGCTGATGTGAGAGGCGGAAGCGTCTGAGAACATCAACCTGAACCACTGATCGGCGCCACGCATTCCCTTTGAGCTGTGATTCACGGAGCCTTGAGGCCAGCCATGCACCGCCGGCCGCAGCCACACCCCGTGACGATCACCACACACTGCACACACACACACACACACTGCACACACACACACACACACACACACACACACACACACACACACACACACACACACAGCACGACCTCCAACACCTGCCTCCTCTTTCCACGCCTCATATGTGTGTGTGTGTCTGTCTGTCTGTCTGTCTGTCTGTCTGTCTCTCTCTCTCTCTCTCTCTCTCTCTCTCTCTCTCTCTCTCTCTCTCTCTCTCTCTCTCTCTCTCTCTCTCTCTCTCTCTCTCTCTCTCTCTCTCTCTCTCTCTCTCTCTCTCTCTCTCTCTCTCCCGTATATCGCATTTCCGTAAGGGTGCATGCAATGATCGACGTCTTTAAGATACCAAAGGCGAATAACTTGTGAGGCTTTTTGGGTCATCTCGGAATAGCGCCGATGCTTTTCTTTATAATTCTTCGCTTGGTCGCCGAGTGGTAGGACTGACCAACATGTTTTACCCTCCTGTACTCCAGCCTCTTGCAGACTCCTTACGTTCTTATGTTATCTGATGTTCTAATATTATGCTGATGTTGTTATCTGATCCGCGACGTAGTGGAAAAATATATATAGTTTTCCTACTTGTCTTGTAAAATTGAATCGATGTGCGAAATAAATTAGTTGAGAAGTTAAAGCCAAAATTGTGTGAGAAATGAGTTAGGAGGTTAGAAAAGCAAAAATTGATACGAGAAATAATTTAGTTTAGAAGTTAGAGGAAATATTGGCGTGAGAAATAATTGCGTTGAGAAGTTAGAGGAAATATTAGTGTGAGAAATAATTGCGTTGAGAAGTTAGAGGAAATATTAGTGTGAGAAATAATTGCGTTGAGAAGTTAGAGGAAATATTGGTGTGAGAAATAATTTAGTTGAGAAGTTAAAGCATAAAAAAAATGGTATGAGAAATAAGTTATGAATGTAGTTAAAAGAAAATATTGAAGTGAGAAATAAGTTGAGAATTTAATAAAAAAATGATGAGAGAAATATGTTGAGAAAAGTGAGATAAAAAACTAATGTAAGAAATGTTGAGACGTAAAGGAAAAAGAAAAGAAAAAAAAAATGTCTTGGAGGCCCAGCGTGATCCCTCAAGCGTGGTGTTGGCCGCATAGAAAACGAAAAAAAAAAAAAAAAAGCCTATGACTCAAGAATCCATTGCGAGGTGAAGCGAGGCATGCCGAGGGGACTGGCGGGGACACACACACACACACACACACACACACACACACACTGAGCTCTGTAGGGTAGTGGTTAGCGCTCTCAGCTCACAATCAAGAGGTCCCAGGTTCGATTCCCGGGAGGGGTGCAAACGGATGGGCAGTCTCGTATTTCGCCTCCCGAGTACGGCAGTGATTGTAGCATGGCACTGTGTTGAGAGGGACACAGTGAGGGCACGGCTGGCTGGTGCTACATGAGACAGGGAGAGGGGCGGTTTTCTCTCTCTCTCTCTCTCTCTCTCTCTCTCTCTTTCTCTTTTTGTACCATACACAAAAGGTATTCCCTATAAGCTCGCCCTGTGCAGCACGTTGTAAATGCAAAGAATGATTTTTGACAGTACGAGACAGCAGCGATATTATATTACAGTTTCTGAGATACTTTCACTATATAAGAACTCAGAATATAAGTGTGTGTGTGTGTGTGTGTGTGTGTGTGTGTGTGTGTGTGTGTGTGTGTGTGTGTGTGTGCAGGCCTCGTGGTTGCTGCGGGGCGACATCTGTACGAGTGTATTTTTTTTTAACAGCGAGGGAGGCAGCTCAAGGGCAATAAACAAAAAGAGCTACATAAAAGGCTCACTAGAGGCTTCTCCAACAAAAGAAAGTAGAGCGAGAGGTCAGAAGAGATGTCAGTTTCGGGTGGAGAGGTGTCTTGATACTCTCCTCCTCTTGAAAGTTCAAGTCGTAGGCAGGAGGAAATACACACGAAGGAAGGCTGTTCCAGAGTTCACCAGAGGAAGGGATACAAGAATGAAGATGCTGGTTATCTATTGCACGGTCGTATCCATTGCAATCTACCCATTCTACGTGTTAGGTTTATATGACACACACGGCAACGGGTTCTGTGTGCCCGCCTTCTTGTCTGCACTACTCCAGGCCATAGTCAGACAATTCAAAACTCATTAAAAGGAAAAAAAGCTAAACCTCAACCTTCAGCTCAACTTTCATCAGTCCATATCGGCCACACGGTACTCTCTGGTCGCGTCCCTCGGCCACACTGCTGGCTTCGGTTAGCTCAAGATAATACTTTGATTACACTGGTTTACCTCAAACATGGTTGAGACACATCGATGAAAGTGACGGAACCACAGGGCATGGAGCTCACCGCTGGAAGGGGAGGTATGTGTGTGTAGGGGCGGGGAGCCGTAACAGTGATGACGTCATAACAAACCCCATGCAAAGACCCCAAGGCGAATATATGCAAAGGTTTATCAAAGGCTCCTCGTCTCATCAACTCCCCTCCTCTTACTGGCAGTCTTCTGTTTCTTAAATTCCGCCGCCATGTTCCCTCTCTTTCTATCTTCTATCGAGATTTTCATGCTGACTGCTCTTTTTAATTTGCTAACTGCATGCATCTCCCCCCTTTCGCGGCCCCATTGCACTCGACTTTTGCTCACCCCTATACTGTCCAAATCCCTTTTGCAAGAGTTACCCAGCACTTTTATTCTTTCATCCCTTGCACTGGTAAACTCTGAAACAATCTTCCTTCGTCTATATTTCCTCCTACCTACGACTCGAACTCTTTCAAGGAGAGAAAATGAAACTGACTTCTTTTTTATGGGGGTAGTTTTTAGCGTCTCTTACTTAGTTTCTTTCCCTTGAATTGCGTCCTTTGCTGTAAAAAAAAAAATAAAAAAAATAAGGGAGCTTGATGACCTACCCTGGCGTCGATTGTGGCAAGGAGGAAATGGAAAGTGAGGACACGGGAGGGTCTCTGATAGGCTTGCAGCACCCAATACCTCACCGGGAGTGTCTTACGGCCGTTGCGACAGATGTTTAGGGCTGCCTATCCCCCCCCTTCTCTCTCTCTCTCTCTCTCTCTCTCTCTCTCTCTCTCTCTCTCTCTCTCTCTCTCTCTCTCTCTCTCTCTCTCTCTCTCTCTCTCTCTCTCTCTCTCTCTCTCTCTCTCTCTCTCTCTCTCTCTCTCTCTCTCTCTCTCTCTCTCTCTCTCTCTCCCATTTCATCTCTATATCTATCTATTTATCTATCTCTATCTTTCTATTGTCTATATCTCTATTTGTCTACCTATCTACGTATATCTTTATCAGTCTATTTGCCTATTATCATTATATCTCTATCTATCTATATATGTATCTATATCTATATATATCTATCCATGACAAAAACCTTCGCTCTACCAAAACTTTCGTAACGAGGCGACGGTGGGTAACGGGCGGACACTTGCGACACACACACACACACACACACACACACACACACACCATTGTCATGTTAGTGAGAGTTAACAACTGACTTCCAACTAACTGTCCGCTCCGATTCACCACCACCACCACCACCACCACCACCATTACCACGACAAAGCCTCTCTACATATCCGACCCCTGGCGTGAGGTCTCTTCTATGCCTCAAATATTAATACGGTCAATTTTACATCTATTGACGCTATCAGCCACTTCCTCTGTGCTGGCCTGTATTGCCTTCACCATGCCACCGACCTTGTATGACGTTGAAAGGACAGTTACCGTCATCTATATTAATCCATGTTATTTCTTCCGTAGGTGAGTGATGGTGCGCGTGTGTGAATGAACATAAGAACATAAGAACATTGGAGTCTGCAAGAGGCCGGTAGGTGTTATAATCAAGCCATAGACCGGGACAGAGGAGCTGCTTGGAGTACATGGTAAGATCGCAATGTCTTGGTATCGTATATGTTCTTGGTATCATCTCACCTCTCCACCCCAAATTGACCTGTCCTCTTTTGGCCTCTTGTCCTGTGCCTTCCTTTGTTGGAGCAACGTCTAGAGGGATTTCTTTTGTTCCTGTTTTGAGATTTTGGCCCTTGAGCTGCCTCCCTCCCTTGCTGTAAAAGAAAAAAAGATGATAAGAATAAAAGATGGTAAAAATGATAAGAACGATGGTAAAAGATGGTAAAAAAGATGGTAAGATCGCAATGTCTTGTTATCGAAAATGTCGTTAGTATCATGTCACCTCTCCACCCGAAATTGACCTCTCGTCTTTTGGCCTCTTGTCCTGTGCTTTCCTTTGTTGGAGCAGCGTCTAGATCTTTTATTTTGTTCCTGTTTTTGAGATACAGGGTCAGTTTCCCCAACCAAACACAAAATACGGCGAAAATTCCTCGTGTAGTGTTTGGCGTTGCTATAAAGAGGAGGAAATTTTAGGAAACTCTACAGGAAAGCTCATTAGTAGCTGGTATTGGGTAGAAATAATGGACCATTGTGGAGAAGACAGTTTGGTTGGGGCGCTTACTATGACCCTGTGTTGGACTGTCGAAGCGGCCCATTGACCCGTGAGCTGCCTCCTCCCCTTCCTGTAAAAAAAAGCCTTCTACGTATACCCAGACTCTCGTACTAGATACCTTTTGTCACTTGTAGATACGAGTGAAGTTGAGATACACAAGCGTAGGAGTTTAAGAGAAAGGCGAATACTACCTCTCGCAAGTGCAGTCATCCACTCCGTAACCACAAAATGTACACCCACACCCTCACTCAACCACACCCACCCATCCACCCACACAACCACACACACACCCACTAAAAAAACTTTCCCTTCTCCTTCACTTTCTCGTGCAAACAGACACCCACCAGCCTCCCTAATTTCTCTCTCTCTATAATTAGGTGCTGCCTGTAGAGCCGGTAGGTTCGACGGCCCCAGCTCATCAGTGGAGCGGGCGAATTTTATTTATAGTGGCTGCCTGCCGTGATATAATACTCCACCTTAGACCGAAACAAAAGAGACATTCATGCATGGTGCAAGGTAATGGTTATCAAAATTAAGGTACATTATTTTTAGGATACCCTATAGCTACGCGTAGCCTTAGTACTCATCTCCGTAGCATTAGCATCTAGGTAAATACAGTTCCATCATCCTTTTCAGTATAACATCATGTAAATTTTGACCTCTCTTTCGGCCACCTCTTTTGATTCTTTTTTAGGAGCAGCGAGTAGCGGGCTTTTTTTTTATTACTGTTTCCTTTTTTTTTTGTGCCCTTGAGCTGCCTCCTTTGTTGTAAAAAAAAAAAAAATGATAACCCAAGCAAAAAAAAATTCAGGACTTAATAAGGTCGGTATTTTTAGACGCTTCCGCTTCCCACGTCAACTATTTCCAAAGGCAGAAAAGGAGATTAATCGGGTTTTCATGAGTGTTTTTTCACGTTCATGGTACAGGAGAAGGGTCACACTACCACCAGGGTCAATAAATTACCCGTATCAATGCCCAAAACGCCTACGAAAGCCTTGTCAAACAGGTGTGTGGTTGGGCCCTGAAAAGTTTATGAACACGGCCCTCTGAGATTACCCCTCCCTTCTTACCTGGCGTTCCCGAGGTGGCAGGTGTCATTGCCTGCTTCTCTAATAACAACACCTGGCGGCGCGACGCAGGCCAACGACGGCAGCACTCAGTTTCAGCGTCACGCCTCCTCATATAGCAGGCGAGGGTTAAAGGTTGAGAGCTTCTGAACCGGGAATTAAAAGTGCTATAGGTACACAACAGGTGTTCAACTCTCTCTGCTTTTTCTTAAACTCTCTCTCTTGTCTCCGTAACTCTCCTGTAAGTGTCGCCTTTCTTTGTTTTTAGCTTTTTCTTTATTTTTGAAGCTGCAGCGTTTTGGTGGTGAGTCTTAATTGAGTGTGATAATTGGGTTTGCCGGTGGTGGTGGTGATAGTGGTGGTGGTGGTGCGTTGAAGAAAGAAAGCGAACATCTACTATATAATTTATAATTCCACTAAAACTGTAACTATATCCCTAGACACTATACCACTATGGTCCATATTCTTATTAAACGTATCGGGCTCCCATTTATACTATTTCCCAAGGCCACAGAGAAGATTAGCCAAGTTTTCATGGGTGATTTTTCTCGTTCAAGGTGCAGAAGTCGTGTAAAGATATCACTGGCATTAAAATTATCCATGGAAATTCCAGCAAAGTCTATGAGAGTCTTTTCAGCATTTCCAAGGGTAGTTTAATGCCCCTGGTGTTAGTTTGAGCATTTTTCTGTACCAGGAACCTAAAAAAGAACTCACTGGAAGTTCTGGAACCAGACTGACTTCCTTTTTGGACGTTTGAAATTGTTGATGTGAGAGGGAGAAGCGTTTGAGAATACCGACGACAGTATACCAGGAAAAGGAAGTAAAGAGGAACAGGCTAACGGAGACGTGTGTTAAACGCCACGATAAACACACACACACACACACACACACACACACACACACACACACGAGGCGCCTTGAAGCAGCTGTGTCTATAGAGCGGGGTTCACACACAATTTTTTTGTTTTCAGGTTTCTGCCTATGGTGCCGGTAGGTTTTCTCGGTGGGGCCTGATGGTCGCCCCCAGCCCGTTGTGGCACAGGCAAGTGTTTCAAGTGACGCTATCTTGCTTGGCTCTTGCTGCCCCCCGGAGCTCATCAATAAATTTTTTTTTTAGAGATAGAATTTAGAGTCCGGGTTAACCCCTCAGCCACCACCTCCCCTTAAATAGGCATGTGAGGACAACACAATGAAGAAAAAAAGATAAATATATAAATAAGTAAGAAAAAAAATCAATCAATCAAGTCGCAACAAAACTGGGAGTACAGGATAAGGTGGAGCAACGGACGAGACAATGGAGCGGCGCCTTTACAATTAACAATGGCAAACAACGCATCAAAAAACACCTTCGATGGACACACAAAAAGCTGGAAGATGAGACAAGAGGAGCGAGGAACACAATGACACAATGGGGATATGTATTAACCCAGCAGGAAAACCTCTCCAGCACACACACACACACACACTCATACCAAGGGAGGGTGAATGAGGTGGATGCTGGCTGGCGCTGAACCCGAACGGAAGTGGGAGGGTGACAGCCACCAAGCATCCCGAGCGGTGGCGCAAGGGAGCTGGGACCTTCCTCTTTCTTATCTTGCCCCCCCCCCCCCTCTCTCTCTCTCTCTCTCTCTCTCTCTCTCTCTCTCTCTCTCTCGAGGTGTGTGTGTGTGTGTGTGTGTGTGTGTGTGTGTGTGTGTGGATGACAGCAGCACACACACACACACACACACACACACACACACACACACACACACACACACACACACACATAACGGCCCAGGAAGGTGAACGTGAGCCCTTTCAAATCCTGGACACATGTTTTGCCTCACCTGAGAGAGAGAGAGAGGTTGCATGGCTTCCTCTCTCTCTCTCTCTCTCTCTCTCTCTCTCTCTCTCTCTCTCTCTCTCTCTCTCTCTCTCTCTCTCTCTCTCTCTCTCTCTCTCTCTCTCTCTCTCTCTCTCTCTCTCTCTCTCTCTCTCTCTCTCTCTCTCTCTCTCTCTCTCTCTCTCTATCTCTCTCTCTCTCTCTCTCGAGACACAGATTTTTATTTTTATTTTTAGTCTGGCTTCTCTTGTTCTTCTCTTCCTCTTTTTGTTTTGTTTCGTGTTGTTTGCTACTACTACTACTACTACTACTACTACTACTACTACTACTACTACTACTACTGCTACTACTACTATTACTACTACTACTACTACTACTACTACTACTACCACTACTGTGAGAGGTGTCTTTCATGTTCAAATTCACCTTTTATCTTCCTCTTCCTTTTTTATTTGTATTGTTCCTCTTCTTCCTTCTTCTCCTCTCTGTTTTTATTTTTATTTTCTCCGTTTTATTCTCTTTCCCCTTCCTTTTCATTCTTCTATCTTTGCTCCTTCTTCTTCTTTTTCTTCTCTTACTTCAATATGACCTTCTCTCTCTCTCTCTCTCTCTCTCTCTCTCTCTCTCTCTCTCTCTCTCTCTCTCTCTCTCTCTCTCTCTCTCTCTCTCTCTCTCTCTCTCTCTCTCTCTCTCACCTAAGGATAAGAAACGCTGCAGGTATGGTGAGTGGTTTGACTTCAGGACCAAGGAATCGACTCTGATCTTCTAATCCCTTGCATGGCTATACCTGGACTGTCGAAGGTGGATTGAAAAAGCAGGGGAGTGTAATTTTCTACATATATATTTTCCATAGATTCACGAGTATTTCAGAAGGAGACTGTCAGGGCTTAAGAAACACTGCCAAGGGAACACACACTCGCATCGAAGCTTACAGGGGGGAAAAATAGATATATGAAAGCCCAGGATCACATTAGAGAGGAAATGAAGCAAGTATACGATAAATAAAAAAAAGAAGGATGGGAAGGAAATAACACGAGAACGAAGAAAGAGGAAAAAAAACAACTATTTGAGTGTGAGAGAAAAGGATGTTGAAGGAAGAGGAAAAAAATAAATCTATAAACATGGGTAGGATGTGTGTGTGTGTGTGTGTGTGTGTGAGAGAGAGAGAGAGAGAGAGAGAGAGAGAGAGAGAGAGAGAGAGAGAGAGAGAGAGAGAGAGAGAGAGAGAGAGAGAGAGAGAGAGAGAGAGAGAGAGAGAGAGAGAGAGAACCAGTCAGCCAGTCAGTTCTTCAGACAATCATCGCATATTAGGCCCAGGACAACGCCAGCTGGTCGAGGCGAGGCAGCTGGTGCACGTGTCTAACCTCCTTGCCTGCCTCTCCTTCCCTTCCTCCTTCTCCTCCTTTTCTTCTTTCCTCGCCAACGTCTATCATGTATTTTTTTTCCACGAGCTTCTTCTTCCTATCTCCTCCTTGCTCCCTTCCCCGTCCCTTTTCTTCCCTCCCTTTCCTTCCCATTTCTTTCCCCTCCTCTCCAATCTTCCCTTTCCTTCCCTTTCCTTCTCTTCCCCTTCCTCCCTTCCCTTCCCTCCGTCTCTCATATGTGTGTTCCCTCTCTTCAGAACAATTCCTTAGATAGATAGATTGATAATTTTTCCCTTGCTGTAAATAATAATGATAAAAAAATACAGATAGATAGAGAGGTTCATATTCTCGAACGTCTCGGGGTTTCCATATCTCTCCCTTTCTCCCGTACGAGCTCAGAACGATGCAGTCTTAGACACATAGATAAGAACGTAAGGATAGAGTTAAACAGATAAACGTTCCGTATTCTCAAACGTTTCGGTGCTTACAAATAACATCCACTTTGATAAGGCTGTCTTAGAGGTTGGTGAGGGAGGTATTTCCACGAGTAGTTTTATGAGTCTAGTGATAGTTTGACAAGCTAGAGAGAGAGAGAGAGAGAGAGAGAGAGAGAGAGAGATCCTATTCCACTCTCTAGTGAAGTGAAGTTTTCTTTAATAAATGCAGCAAACAATTATAAAAGAAAACAAAACAAGTCGGCAAATTAACTGTAATTCAGACCTAACGACCGACTCCTCCCTCGGCCGAAGCGTTCCGTCTCTTGAAGATAATGGAGATGATAATGGCACTTGATGAACCTCCTAAATCCTCCTCCTTCTCACTCCTCCTCCTCCTCCTCTTCCGCCCTCTTTCTGCTGGGCTGTCTGATAAATAGATAGATAAATAGGGAGAGAGAGAGACAGAGACAGATAAAGAGACAAGATAGAGATCCTATATTCCACTGACGCCTCACCACACACACACACACACACACACACACACACACACACACGCACACACACACACCACTTTCCGACAGTAGAGAGCGTGGAAAAGCCTCGTTAATTGGTCTAATCTGAGGCCCGACAAGGAGGTGGAAGGGGGTCTAGAAAGAGAGAGACAGTGCTAATTATTTAAACGTCCCAATTTGTCACAGGAAACTGGGGAGGAGGAGGAGGACGGTGACGAGTGAACCGTTCTATCTGGCTGGGCGAGGTGGGTGGAGTGTCCCGTCCCTTCCCCTCCCTTCCCTTCCCTTCCTTTCTCTTTCCTTCTCTTCTCTTCCCTCTCTTCCCTTCTCTTCCCTTCCTCCCCCTTTCCTTCCCTTCCCTTCCTTTCTCTTTCCTTCTCTTCTCTTCCCTCTCTTCCCTTCTCTTCCCTTCCTCCCCCTTTCCTTCCCTTCCCTTCCTTTCTCTTTCCCTCTCTTCCCTTCTCTTCCCTCCCATTCCCTTCCCTTTCCTTCTCTTTCCTTCCCCTCCCTTCCATCCTTTCCTTCCTTTTCTTTTACCCTCCCTTTCCTTCTCTTCTCTTCCCCTTCTTCCCTTCCCCTCCCTCCCTTCCCTTCCCGGAGTGAGTCAGCGCGTCAGTCGGCCCTTCCCGTTGTCATGGCGACGGTCAGCTGGGCCCTACAGCCGTCACCTGCCGTCACGCCACGCTCTCTCGCCCTCACGCACGCCAACACACCAAGTCTACGTACAACAACATAACCCGAGTGTCCTCCCAGCTTGGTTTCTGTTGTCTCTCCGGAGCATTAGGCAATGGCACGTTTGTTTTGGTCTCCAGCTGAGTCCGTATTCTCAAACCTTTGGGCGCCCAAGCACACCTATCGGACAAGACTTTCGAGGCGTTTTGGGCATTCCCAGGGGTAGTTTAATGACCCTGGTGGTAGTGTGACCCTTCTTCTGTACCATGAATGTGAAAAAAAACTAATGAAAACCCGATTCATTTCCTTTTCGGCCTTTGGAAACAGTTGACGTGAGAGGCGAAAACGTGTGAGAATACCGACCCAGGCACGCGGAGCCACGGAGCGAGCGTAAGGTGTCACCCCGGCAGGCCGCGGTGCCAGCCCCGTCCAGCTGATCCATTCAGTTACTCACACAGTGCCGTGATGGGTGGGCGGCAGAGTCGTGGTCCGGACAGACTGTATTCTCGGTAAACTCGTAAAAAGTCTATAATTAGTGGGGGACCCAGGGATTGTTACACTTCGCGAGACGCCTCTAAACACCTGCACATCTATTGCCTCATTAGCGCCGGTGTGGGTCGTGCCTCCCTCAAGGACCAGGAGCCAAGGTGAGTTAGTCAGCGTGTGTTTACCTGATGTTGTTGTTGTGTGCACGACGCGGCCAGCCGCGTACACAAGTAGCCTTGCGAGGGGCTGACGGACAGGCAGTGAGGAGGCCGTCCGCTGCTTAATTAAGTCCCTGGGGCACGGCGGCACAAGGTCACCCATATACATGAGTGCACACAGCAGCCAGCGTGTGACAAACCCGCGTTTGGTGTGAGGGGCATCAGGGAGTATGTGGTGTCTTGACCACCAGGCAGGCGTGTGTGCCAGCTCGTGCAGGCTGTTGTTGTTGCAAGGAGTAACTGTTCAGAATAGAGCCGCGTCTTACTTTTCAATAGTGTAGCCATATTTCTTTTCACACAAACACTTGCAATGGACACGTGAACAACAACATCCAACCGGAATAAAGTAAAAACTTTTGGGGGGCGAGGGGGCCGAGACCCCCTGGAGGGATGTGACGAGTTTGTGTTCGCTGATCTTTGTGACCCAAAAGAATATCAGGTAAGAATATGCTGTAGCCTCACCACACACACACACACACACACACATAGTTTTACTGTTTCAAGTTGTGTGTGTTGTGTTTGCGTGAAAGGGTTCTGAAAAAAAAAAAAATCAGCGCGCTCTTGTTCTTAGCACTAAATATACTGTCCAAACGTACGAGTGAATGGTATGCATTAAACAAGGCTTAAAATAATTCACTGAAACGAAGCAGTGCAACGATGCTTTCTCTCTCTCTCTCTCTCTCTCTCTCTCTCTCTCTCTCTCTCTCTCTCTCTCTCTCTCTCTCTCTCTCTCTCTCTCTCTCTCTCTCTCTCTCTCTCTCTCTCTCTCTCTCTCTTTATAACGGTAAAGGCGTGGTATAGGTGAGTCCGGGTCGTCCCCACCTCGACCACCTCCACCTCCACCACCACCACCGCCGCCACATCAACAAACACACTCAATGGATGGTCAAGATAGAACAAAAGATGTGACCGAATTCCTTGTCGAGTGAAGCGTCATTACTTTCCCTTCTTCTTCCTGCACATTTCCACAAAGGGTGTCGTGTGAACCCCATGGACGTGAGGGTTCAGTGGCCAAGAGAGGGGAGGGGAAGGAAGGAAGAAGAAAAAGAAGAAAGAGAAGAAGAAAGAAAATAAATTAACAAGGTAGCTGGGGGGATCGTGTTTCTTAATGGTCCCTCTAAGCGAGAAAAATGAGAAAAAATCATCACTCACGCAAACCATTTCATAATATATTTCAACGCATTTGTGATCAGTTTATGCATCATCTATTTTTTGGGGTTTATATCATGGCACAAATTTGGCCAGTTGCTGGTACACGGTAAAGCCACAAATTTGGCCCTTCGATGCTACCAGGTTAACAGAGAAAAATGAAGAAACAATTAGAAAGTAAAGAGAAAAAGTTAAAGAAAGAAAAGAGAGACGAGATATATAAATAGAGAAAGAACAGGGAAAGGGGGAGGTGGAGGGGTGACAGGTGCGGTACCGTGAGTCAGTGAGGTGTGGGCGTCAGGTGCGGCAGCTCTTACGCACCTCTCCCGCCGTCTGAGTCAGCTGTCAACACACGCGGCGCTCCAGGAAAGTCGGTGGTGATCTTTGTGTGAGGATTAGGTCGGTATTCTCAGACGCTTCTTCCGCCTCTCACATCAACAATTTCCCAAGCCCGAAAAAGATCACCCGGATTTTAATGAGTGTTTTTAGGTTCATGGCACAGAGGAAAGGTCAGACTATCACCAGGGTCATAAAGTTACCCATGGACAGGCCCACAACAGTTACGAAAGCCTTGTCACACACACACACACACACACACACACACACACACACACACACACACACACACACACACACACACACACACACACACACACACACACACACACACACACACACACACACACACACACACACACACACACAGACACGCACAGTTGTTGATGCAAGAATACGTTGTGCTACATTTCTCGAGGAAGTGTTTTGGAGGCATTATTTTTCGTGTGTGTGTGTGTGTGTGTGTGTGTGTGTGTGTGTGTTACTGGGAGGCACTTCTAAGCTCACGTCTCCGGAGCCAAGCGACCCCCCGAAGCGGCCCAGTGAATGCAACGGGCGCTACGTAACCAACCGTCTTGCCTCACGCCGCGGATTGTGTCTTGTTCTGGTGTAAGATTTCCGCGTCTTCCACACACCCGCCGCCGCCACTCCTTCCTTGTCTTACCATAGTAGTGCTTGCAGCGGTGACAGGGGTGAAGAAATATTAATGTTATTATTAGAAGCAGCAGCAGTAGTAGTAGTAGTAGTAGTAGTAGTAGTAGTCGTAGTAGTGGTAGTAGTAGTAGCAGTAACAATAGTAGTAGTAGAAGTGGTAGTAGCACAGACAGACAGATAGACAGACACACACACACACACACACACACACACACACACACACACACGCAAACATATCGACAGTATAGATTAAGTTAGCAAATCAACACAACAACAACTATTACCACCACTACTACTACTACTATTATTACTACTACTACTACTACTACTACTACTACTACTACTACTACAACTACTGCCATCACCACCACCACCACTGCAGACGCCCCGGACGCACACGCCTTTTAAATACATAAGAAAATGTATAAGAAGAATGAAACTCAACACGAGGAAACTTGAGAACTGGTTAGACGGGTCACCTCACACTTAGGCAGCCAGGCAGAACACCGGTTGGGAAGGGGACGGGAGGGAGATGAGACGGAAGAAAGGAAGGATAAGAATAAAACCGGAAAGGACATGAGCATTAGTAGAAAGGGAAGGGAAGGGAAGAGAAGGTTGCTAGGAGAGATACAAACAGGAGCAGAGAGGGAGGCGAGCTGCATGCGAGGACACTAAGGGTCGATTTATAAGACATTTCGCCGCCCAAGAACACCTATTTGACAAGGCTTTCGTAGGAGTTGTAAGCATTTCCGGGAGTAGTTTTATGACCCTGTTGCTAGTCTGACCCTTCCTCTGTACCATGAACCTAAAGAAACACTCATTAGAACTCGACTGACCCCCTCTTTGACCTTTAGAAATAGCTGATGTGAGAAGCGAAAGTATCGTATAATACCAACGAGGCTTTCGCAGTTGTTTGCATTTCCAGGAGTAGTTTCATGACCCTGGTGTTAGTCTGACCCTTCCTCTGTACCATGAACCTAAGGAAACACTCATTACAACCCGACTGACCCCCTGTTTAACCTTTAGAAATTGTTAATGTGATAAGCGAAAGTGGCTTATAATACCAACCTACACCTCTGTGTTTGATTAGCAATGAGCATATGTAGAATGGGTCAGTACGGCATAACGATGATCAGAGTGAAAGGGAAGGGAAAGGCCGTTATAAGGAGGGTTGCAAGTGGGAGGAGAAGGAAAGGAAGGCGGCTGGAAAAAGAGAATACTAAAAATGAAGCAGAAGGCTGTGGGAAAGGAGGACATTCAGTGCTCCTCCTTCTCCTCCTCCTCCCTGCCCGCCCCAGTGTCTGTCCCAACTCTCTCCCGGAAAGTGACTTTGGCCCTAATGTCCATATTTTTAAACACACCAGGTCCCCATTATGACTATTTCCCGAGGCCACAGTGAAGATTAACCGGGTTTTCAAGGGTGGTTTTCAGGTTCAAGATGCAGTGCAGAAATCGGGTACTAAAACTATCACAACATGCATCACAAAACAGTCCATGAAAATCCCAGAGCAACTTCTACTACGAGGGACAGTTTTCCCGTTCAAGGTGCAGATGTCTGGTACTAAAACTATCACTACACGAGGGACAGTTTTCCCGTTCAAGGTGCAGATGTCTGGTACTGAAACTATCACAACCATCACAATACAGTCCATGAAAATCCCTTAGCAACTTCTACAACGAGAGGCTTTTCAAAGAGGCGAACTGAGCCGCCGATACGATTAAGAATACGGACTTAAATTTATGTTTGAATAGCCCACTGATGGGTTCTGAGAAGAGTAGGAAGGGAGAGCTACAGGAAGGGAAATGAGAGATGAAAAGCTCGTAAAAGTTATCTAGCAGTAGAAAACCAGTAATATAACGCTGATGGAATAGGTGATCAGTGCGGGGTTTGGGCTGGGCGAGGAGGAGGCGCTGGCAGACACAACAACCAACACAGGAAACCACAGAGAGGAAAGTGAAGGAAGGAGGAGGAGGAGGAAGAGGAGGAGGAAAGGAACTCACTAAGATCATGAGGTGAAAAGGAAAAGTGAGAAAAAAAATGAAGATTGCCTAAATGAATGAAAGTCTTTTTGGCATATTCTTAATCTTAAACAATTCAGCGCCTAAGCACGCACAAATTTGACAAGGCTTTCATAGTAGGAGTTTTGGGGCATTTCCAGGGGTAGTTTAATGACCCTGGTGGTAGTCTGACCCTTCTTCTGTACCGTGAACCTAAAAAAACCACTCATGAGAACCCAATCAACCCATCAACTTTAGCAATAGTTGATGCGCGGGGTGGAAGCGTCTGAGAATACCGATCTATACCTCAAGCCCTGAAGAGTGGCACATTAGTATTAGAGAGAGAGAATCTTATTAACTCGGTAGCAGCGGGGATCATGTTTCTTAATGGTCCCTCTAAGCGAGAAAAATGAGAAAAAATCATCACTCACGCAAACCATTTCATAACATATATCAACGCATTTGTGATCAGTTTATGCATCATCTATTTTTTGGGGTTTATATCATGGCAAAAATTTGGCCCGTCGCTGGTACACGGTTAATCTGTCGCTTGCCAAAACATAATAGCAGAATAATGAGCAGCTAGCATATAATTCTCCCATCCAAAGTAGTGTTGTGGCTGGTGGAAATGAGATCGGAAACTATATAATAATAACAGCGCTCTTTCAACACTTTTATAATACACGCGTCTCTCTACTGGACTTTCTTATGCACTTCTGTTCCGTGTATTCTTAAAATAGTTAGTATGTTAATGAATTGATGCTAGGCGATAAGTGATTAGAGGAAAACAATTATAGACTTTTGTTAAGCGAAGGAGGAAGAGGAGGAGGAGGAGGAGGAAGAGGAGGAGGAGGGGGTTGGAGGAAACTGAAAGATGCGAATGTAATGAGATAATTGAGTGAGAGAGGAGAGGAGAGGAAAGGAAAGAAAGATAGAAAGAGAGAAGACAACGACGAATAGCAATAAGAATAAAAAGAATAAAACTGACAAGAAGCAGAACAGCAACAACAACAACAACAACAAGAAAACGTAAACAACAACACTAGAAAGAGACAGCAAAAAAAAAAAAAAAAAAAAAAGAGGAAAAATAAATACAAGACAAGCGAACACTTAAACAAAAGAAGAAAGGAAGGAAGAAAGGAAGGAAGGGAGAGTGGGAAAACGGGAGAAGGAAGAGGAGGAGGAGGAGGAGGAGGAGGAGGAGGAGGAAGAGGAGGAGGAGGAGAGTGAAGAGGAATCGAAAGTGTGGTGCGTCATTATCATTAAATATATAATGGGAATTCCGGTACAGGGAGGGAGGGAGGGAGAGAAGGAGGGAGAGAAGGAGGGAGGGAGGGAGAGAAGGAGGGAGGGAAGGAGGAAGGGAGGGAGAGAAGGAGAGAAGGAGGGAGGGAAGGAGGGAGGGAAGGAGGAAGGGAGGGAGGTAAAGGAGGGTGTGAGGGAGAAGTTCAAGGGCCTGGAGACATCTAGTGTGGGGGAACAAACAGGTCGGATATATTGACCCACACCAGAATGCCAGTATCTATCTATCTATCTATCTGTCTATCTATATCTATCTACCTATCTATCCATATCTATCTGTTTATCTATCTATTTATTTATCTATCTGTGTGTGTTTGTCTATCTATCTTTCTGTTTACATATATCTATTCTTGCCTACCTGTATACTTGCCAATTTCAATCTATCTACATATATATTTTTTTCTGTGAGGTATGTTTACTTACAAGGGCTTACTTAAAGAGCCAGGGTTTACTTAGAGAGATAGAGTTTACTTAATAATGGAGGGGAGGGAAAGAAAGGAAGCAGGAGGGAGAGAGGAAGGAGGAAAGGAAAGAAGGAGAGAAGGGAAAGTGAGCCAGAGTTTACTTATAGAGCCAGGGTTTACTTATAGAGCCAGGGTTTACTTATAGAGCCAGGGTTTACTTATAGAGCCAGGGTTTACTTATAGAGCCAGGGTTTACTTATAGAGCCAGGGTTTACTTATAGAGCCAGGGTTTACTTATAGAGCCAGGGTTTACTTATAGAGCCAGGGTTTACTTATAGAGCCAGGGTTTACTTATAGAGCCAGGGTTTATTTAAAGAGCCAGGGTTTACTTATTGAGCCAGGGTTTACTTATAGAGCCAGGGTTTACTTATAGAGCCAGGGTTTACTTATAGAGCCAGGGCTTCCTTATAGAGCCAGGGTTTCCTTATAGAGCCAGGGTTTCCTTATAGAGCCAGGGTTTCTTTATAGAGCCAGGATTTACTTATAGAGCCAGGGTTCACTTATAGAGCCAGGGTTTACATATAGAGCCAGAGTTTACTTATAGAGCCAGGGTTTACTTATAGAGCCAGGGCTTACTTATAGAGCCAGGGTTTACTTATAGAGCCAGAGTTTACTTATAAAGCCAGAGTTTACTTATAGAGCCAGGGTTTACTTATAGAGCCAGGGTTTACTTAGAGCTTGCGTGTATTGAGACTAACTAATTATCGCTCACAATGGTTCTGGCGCAACAAACACACAAACAAACTAACCAAAACAAATGCTTGCTTATCGATGCCAATGACTCGGGCTGAAGGCGTGTGTCATTTACCCGCTAAGAAAAAAAACCTCGGCGGAAGGAGTGTGTAAAATTTTTCGCACATCACCTCCGCGTAATTGCCATCAGTAACACGCAGCGATAGAGACGTGCAATTTGAAGCCATTACGTAATTTTCACTCACTCACCGTTGTCCTTTTTTTTGTATTTCCACTTCCACTCCTCGGGTCGGTGTTCTAAGACGCTTCCACCGTCACCTCTCACATCAAGTATTCCCAATGGCCAAAAACGGAGGGTTCTCGGGAGTGTTTTTTTTAGAATCACGGTACAGAGGAAGGGTCAGGGTACCATTAGTTATTAAAATACCCCAAATAATCGAGATATCGGGTTCTAATGAGTGTTTCTTTAGGTGCACGGTAGAGAGGAAGGGTCAGGCTACCATTAGTTATTAAAGTACCCCTAATAATCGAGATATCGGGTTCTAATGAGTGTTTCTTTAGGTGCACGGTAGAGAGGAAGGGTCAGGCTACCATTAGTTATTAAAGTACCCCTAATAATCGAGATATCGAGTTCTAATGAGTGTTTCTTTAGGTGCACGGTAGAGAGGAAGGGTCAGGCTACCATTAGTCATTAAAGTACCCCTAATAATGGAGATATCGGGTTCTAATGAGTGTTTCTTTAGGTGCACGGTACAGAGGAAGGGTCAGGCTACCATTAGTCATTAAAGTACCCCTAATAATCGAGATATCGGGTTCTAATGAGTGTTTCTTTAGGTGCACGGTAGAGAGGAAGGGTCAACCCACCACCAGGGTCATAAAACTACCCCTGGAAATGCACACAACTCCTACGGAAGCCTTGCCAAATGTGTGTGATCGGGTTCTAATGAGTGTTTCTTTAGGTTCATGGTACAGAGGAAGGGTTAACCTACCACCAGGGTCATAAAACTACCTCTAGAAATGCCCATGCACAACTCCTACGGAAGCTTTGTCAAATGTGTGTGTTTGGAACGTATTCTTAAACATTTCGGAGCCAAAGCACACGTATTTGACAAGGTTTTCGAAGGAGTTGTGGGGAGCATTTCCAGGGGTAGTTTAATGACCCTGGTGGTAGTGTGACCCCTCCTCCATACCATGAACCTATAAAAACACATAATTGACAAGGCTTTCCTAGGAGTTGTGGGAATTTCCAGGGGTAGTTTAATGACCCTGGTGGTGTGACTCCTCCTCATACCATGAACCTATAAAAACACATAATTGACAAGGCTTTCATAGGAGTTGTGGGAATTTCCAGGGGTAGTTTAATGACCCTGGTGGTAGTGTGACCCCTCCTCTATACCATGAACCTATAAAAACACATAATTGACAAGGCTTTCATAGGAGTTGTGGGCATTTCCAGGGGTAGTTTAATGACCCTGGTGGTAGTGTGACCCCTCCTCTATACCATGAACCTATAAAAACACATAATTGACAAGGCTTTCCTAGGAGTTGTGGGGAGCATTTCCAGGGGTAGTTTTATGACCCTGGTGGTAGTGTGACCCCTCCTCTATACCATGAACCTATAAAAACACATAATTGACAAGGCTTTCATAGGAGTTGTGGGCATTTCCAGGGGTAGTTTTATGACCCTGGTGGTGGTGTGACCCCTCCTCTATACCATGAACCTATAAAAACACATAATTGACAAGGCTTTCATAGGAGGTGTGGGCATTTCCAGGGGTAGTTTTATGACCCTGGCGGTAGTGTGACCCTTCCTCTATACCATGAACCTATAAAAACACATAATTGACAAGGCTTTCATAGGAGTTGTGGGCATTTCCAGGGGTAGTTTAATGACCCTGGCGGTAGTGTGACCCTTCCTCTATACCATGAACCTATAAAAACACATAATTGACAAGGCTTTCATAGGAGTTGTGGGCATTTCCAGGGGTAGTTTAATGACCCTGGTGGTAGTCTGACCCCTCCTCTATACCATGAACCTATAAAAACTCATAATTGACAAGGCTTTCCTAGGAGTTGCGGGGAGCATTTCCAGGGGTAGTATTATGACAATGGTGGTAGTCTGACCCTTCTTCTATACCATGAACCTATAAAAACACATAATTGATCAGGCTTTCATAGGAGTTGCGGGGAGCATTTCCAGGGGTAGTATTATGACCCTGGTGGTAGCCTGACCCTCCTCCTGTACCATGAACGTTAAAAAAACACTCATGAAAACCCGACTAATCTCCTTTTCGGCCTTTAGAAATAGTTGATGAGAGAGGCGGATGCGACTAAAAATACCGTCCCTTATCTAGCCGTCTCCTTCTCACGACCACATCCTTGTTGCAATACGAGTTTCCTGACACCTTAAATGCTTGCTCGGGTGCTGTAACATTATAGGAGGAGAGACAAAGAAGACTCCAGGGGCGAAGGAAGAGGGGAGTAGGAGTAGGAGTAGGAGGAGGAGGAGGAGGAGGAGGAGTCAGGTTGCCTTGTGGTCTGCCATGAAGAGAAGAGTGATGAAGAGGATAAACTTAATCAACACTTTATAGAGACCTACATTACCTCCTCCTCCTCCTCCTCCTCCTCGTACCCGTCTTCCTTTTCTCTTCGTCTTTGCCTCTTTTTTTGTTTCGCAATTGCAATATACTTTTTTTTTTTACTTGTTTTTCCTTCTTTTTGCTCTCTCTCTCTCTCTCTCTCTCTCTCTCTCTCTCTCTCTCTCTCTCTCTCTCTCTCTCTCTCTCTCTCTCTCTGTATACTGTTCGTTGCATAGTACCCATAGTAGTAGTAGTATTAGCCTTGGTATTTTTATTATTAATAGTAATGTTAGTAGAAGTATAGAAGGAGGAGGAGGAGGAGGAGGAGGAAGAGGGCAGTAGTAGTAGTAGTAGTAGTAGTAGTAGTAGTAGTAGTAGTAGTAGTAGTAGTAATGGAGTAGTATAGCCAGGGGAGGAGGTAGTCTTCACGCCCTCGCCTGTTCCAACCATCCACAGCACAGGTAACCAGAGCCGCGTTGCCGCCGCCCTGCAGATCCTGTGACACGCGGGACATTGTTTCACTGGCCTCCCTCCCTCCCTTCACCCCTGTTCCTAACTACACTCACATTCTATCGGTATTTTCACGCTGACAGCTCTTCTGAACTTCCTAACTGCATGCCTCTCCCCCTCCCGCGGCCCCGCTGCACACGACTTTCTCTTGCGCATCTCTACACCGTCCAAATTCCTTATGCAAGAGTTAAGCAGTGTCTCCATTCTTTCATCCCGTACAGTAGCAAACTCTGGAGCAATCTTCCTTCGTCTGTATATCCTCCAGCTCCTACGACCTGAACTCTTTCAAGAGGAGAGTATCGAGACACCTCTCCTCCTGAAATTGACCTCTCTTTTGCCACTCTTCTAATTTTTTTTATAAGGGAAGTGATTAGCCGGCTTTTTTCTTATTATTATTGTTTTTGCCTTTGAACTACTTCCTTTACTGTAAAAAAAAAAAAGGGGAGCTTGATGACCCACCCCGTCTCCGCCTTCCAATGCGTTAATACATACGAACATAAGGACATACATGTATGATACAATAATGCAAATTGTTATTATGTCAAAACAGCCATATTTACAGCCTGAGCCATTCATCGATTTCAAATGTAGTAAGCGTCGCCTGCTACGTGAGCGAATTGACTTTATAACGATTTTCAATACTCGCCAGGCTGCGGCGCTTCAGTCAATACCTGGTAGGCGTTGAATAGAAACCTGTGACGTAACACTGTGACGCTGAAATACCAAGCTGTGACGTGTGTGAGATGCGTGGGCGTGAACGCCTGCCCAAGGCGCTCCCAGCGTGACGGGGGCGACGCACCTTGTTTATCCGTGACCTTCATGTTCCCGCGTCGGCCAGCCAGCACGCAGGAGGGGCGGAGGCTGCCTGACGCCGCCCGGCCTGCCCGCACTCTTCCCAAGTGTAGCCTGGACGGTGCGGCGGACACTCCTGGCGGCTGGTGAGCGCCGTGGAGGCTCAACGTTCTGGCTGAAGAACAGGCTGAGGAGCTGCCGATCCTGATAACTCACGGGGAGAGGGGGGGGAGGCGAAATCCGCCATAGCGTGTTATGCTTTGGAAAGATGCGCCTCGCCTCGCGCCACTCCCTGGGTCCCGTTTAGCGGCGCGACCCACGAAACGGACGCCGTGGAAGGGTCTTACGTAACCAAGCGGGTCAATACATATTTTAGTGCTGGAAGGAAAATAAAACACTCAACATATTCTTCTCAGCCACTAACCGCCTGGCCAACACGTCAAAGGAACACTCCATAAATACTGACTATGTCTTGACGAGGCGGGAGGAAGCTGCGAACTCCTAAGAATGCAGCGTGAAGACTTACTAACGCCCTTCCTTTGCTCCATCCATTCATCAGTCCCGCTAATGTCTTCATCCTTATCAGTGTTATTTTGTCTTTCTTTAACCCGCGGATCAGTAAGGGAAGAGGGGGCAAGGTGGTGGTGGTGGTGGTGATGGTGGTGGTGATGGTGATGGTGATGGTGGTGGTGGTGGTGGTGATGGTGGTGGTGGTGGTGATGGTGATGGTGGTGGTGATGGGGGTGGGTGTCCCGACATATTTCTCTCTCTCTCTCTCTCTCTCTCTCTCTCTCTCTCTCTCTCTCTCTCTCTCTCTCTCTCTCTCTCTCTCTCTCTCTCTCTCTCTCTCTCTCTCTCTCTCTCTCCTTTTCTACTCCATTTAATTGTTCCTTTTCTCTTTCCCTCCCCAACCTATATTTTCTCCTTTCTCTCCTCCCCTCTTTCCTCTTCAATATATTCTCTGTTTTCCTTGCAAACCAAACACAGGGGGAAGGAGGCAGCAATCTGGGGCCATATTCTTAATAAAACATCTCGGCGCCCAAGCACACATATCTAACAAAGCTTTCGTAGGAGTTTTGGGCATTTCCAAGGGTAGTTTCATGACCTTGGTGGTAATCTGACATTTCTTCTGTACCACGAACCTAAAATAACACTCATGAGGACTCGATAGATCACCTTTTTGGCCTTTGGAAATAGTTGATGTGAGAGTCGGAAGCGTCTGAGAATGCCGACCCTAGCTGGAGGCACGGGTCCCGGCGTGCTGGCGGAAATATTAACCAATGTGGCTCCGTGTCTCGGCGGCGTTGCGGAGAAAGTCTTTATTCAAGGAAGGAAGGAAGTGTTAGGCAAGGAGGCGTCCGCGGGGTTCCCCGAACGCTGAACAAAGTGATCACCCGTGGCAGGAAGGGCCGTCTAGGGGGGGCGTTGTGGTTGTTAATCGTGCGTTACAAAGACGAACTCAACTAACTTTGCCTTGAATCACTGGTAATTAACTTTGAAATATCAGTTGAAAAAATTTTGAGGTCAGAACAAAGGAAGTAATATATTTACCGGCTAAACCCTTGGCTGGAGGAGAGGTATAGTGGAAATTTAATTAAAAAATCAGTAGAAAAAACGTTGAGTTATTCAGTCAGAACCAATGAAGATTAATAAATTTACCGGCTAAACCCTTGGCTGGTGGTGGGAATAACAGTGGTCGGTTAATCGAGGCCAAACTGACCTCTCTTTTGGCCTTTCGTTCTGTTTTCTTTTGTCGGAGATTCGTATACCGTTTTTTTGGCTGATGTTTTTTTGTTTTCTGCCCTAGAGCTGCCCTTTTTTTACTTTATCTTTTACAACAAAGGATACAGCTCAAGGGCACAGAAAAGTAAACAATAATAAAAAAGCCCGCTACTCGCTGCTCCCAAAAAGAGTCGAAACAGGTGGCCGAAAGAGGTCAATTTCGGGAGGAAAATGCCGCTATCACACCAACCCTTCACCATCACGGGACCCACAACATCACTGCCCTCGTCGTGTTCCCCTGAATAGCTCTACGATCGTCCCCGCAACGCTAACTGTACCTACACAACTCGCCTTTCTACAACTACCGCGTCACCTCGTCACGTACCGCTAACAGATCTCCACAAGGCCATACAACCACAGCGACACACACGACTTTACTTCACCCTCCCAACACCACCACAGACACCACCACCTCACCTCCACACCACGCCATTATACACGCTTATCACTCACCAATCCCTTCTACAGTACCATGCCTATTTATGGAACCCAGCAAGCGCCTGTCTCTATACCAGTCCCTCTCCTCTTTCTACCCTTTCTTCACCATCTATCCCCACTTATTGCTACTTCGTCTTAACCACAAGTTACCACCCACCACCACCACTACCACCGCCACCACCACAGTCATAACAGCTCCATCATCCAACGTAGAGTCCCCATTCCGATAGCCGCCTCTGTGCGTGTCTGTTCTCGGTGGTGCGTCACGGGTGGGGGTTGGCGGGGTTGGGGAAGAGGAGGAGGAGGAGAAGGAGGAGGAAGGGAGAAGGGGAGTGTTTGAGGTATGTATACGGAGCTTTACCGTAGGGAGGGCATTGGTTTTAGGAGGAGGAGGAGGAGGAGGAGGAAGAGGAAGAGGAAGAGGAGGAGGAGTTATGAATTTTGTATAACTAATATTGAACGAGTAATTATCGTGTCACGTGATAGCAGAGGAAAAAAGTAAAACAATAAAAATAAAGAAATAATAAAGTAAAACGGAGGAGGATGGAGAAGAGGAGGAGGAGAAGGAGGAAAAAGAGAAGGAGGAGGAAGAGGAGAAATAAGATGAGAGATGTGAAAAGAATGTTGATGGTAAGAAGGAAAGAGAAAGGGGAAGGAGAAATAACAGATGAGTAGGAGGAGGAGGAGGAGGAGGAAAAGAAGAAGAAAAGGAGGAGGAGGAAGAATAACAGAAGGAGGAGGAGGAGGAAGAAGAAAAGAAGGAGGAGGAGGAAGAAGAAAAGAAGGAGGAGGAGGAAGAAGAAGAAAAGGAGGAGGAGGAGGAGGAGGAGGAGGAAGAAGAGAAAAAGGAGGAGGAGGAGGATAAGGAGGAAGAAGAAAAGAAGGAGGAGGAGGAAGAAGAAGAAAAGGAGGAGGAGGAGGAGGAGGAAGAAGAGAAAAAGGAGGAGGAGGAGGAGAAGAAGAAAGAAGAAGAAGAAGAAGAAAAGAAGGAGGAGTAGGAGGAGGAAAACGACAAAAAAAATATATATCCAAAGGTTTACAGGAAAATACAAGAAAAAAAAAATGACGAAGCAATATAATTAAGGAGAAACAAAAACAATGATATACTGACAGTTATTCATAATGTCAAACAGCCCTAATTAAAGGTCATTAGTCCAACATTAGACAGGTGCCCGACCTTATATAGCGGCCCGTCATGCACACCTCCCTTCCTGCATTCTAGTACAGTGGAAGATAGAGGCCTTTCCCAACGTCCTCCACCTCTGTCCTATACCATTCTACTCTTCTCTTTTTGCTCCTCCTCCTCCTCCTCTTCCTCTTCTTCCTCTTCATATTCTTCCATTTCTAGTTCACAGCAAGATACAGCCCTTTCCCAACGTCCTCCACTTCTCTGCATCTTCCTCTCTCCTATACCATTCTATCCTCCTCTACCTCCTCCTCCTCCTCCTCTTCCTCTTCATATTCTTCCACTTCTAGTCCACAGCAAGATACAGCCCTTTCCCAACGTCCTCCACTTCTCTGCATCTTTCTCTCTCCTATACCATTCTATTTTCCTCCTCCTCCT